>NC_081381.1:41219783-41519783 GCF_030684315.1 Stegostoma tigrinum | reverse complement strand
AGCCAGTGTGTGATACTTTAGGACTACAATATTTTCAGAGGAGTGTGTTGTCTTGTCGCCCTTTTTGTCACTAAACCGCTTTGTTAACTGAGAGCTCTTTATCAGAGTCAATGATGTAGAATGTGTGCTTTTGAAATAAATCTTGAGTGTCATCAGTAAGAGAAATACGGGTGTAACAGAGTGCCTTATTGTTTGGAAATGTGAAGTGTATTCCTGGGGGTTTAACATCTTTATATCAAATGAGTGCATATCTCACTTAACTCTGTGTTCCAAGTAATGTTCTGGGTTTCTGTAAAGGATGAGCCTGAAGCTAAATGCAGCATCATTTAAAGATCCAGAATCCTTGCTTAATAAACCCACGATCCTAACTAGCTTAGAAAACAGAAATTGGGAACCTACGCAAAGCAATATAAATGCTAATAGATTTGATGTCATTATGTTCACCCTTTTATATTGCACTATGTCTTCATACATTGGTGCTGTTGCTCCATGTATCTTGTTTTTCATTATTTTTTTTAACAAAAGGTGTAGGGGGTGCAATTAAACCAGTTTTAATTGAAGTTTTCAAACAATCTAATTGGACTTGGTCTAATTAGCCTGTTATTTATCCACCTCCATTTTATTATCTGGCATAGTCCTATTATGGTTCATTTTTACAAATCACTAAATGTACATCCCTGCCTCCAGCTTCCACTAATTGCATGAGAAACACTGGATTTCAAATTAGACTCCTTCGGCAAAATATCAAATTGCTCTATAACCATTCCCAGACACTGGGCTTTGGTTGTTTGACTGAAACAGTGTGTAAAGGGTATGGAAATTATGGGATGGTTATGGTGTTAACCATGATGTTAAAGCCACACTTGTGTTTCATCCATCGCAAGAAAATCTAATCTAATACTAATGGAAAAAATTCTTGTAGCTTTGTGCCAAAAGCAACTACAGAGGAGTGAGTAAATAGCGAGAATTAGCCATTGTCCACCAAAGGACCACAGACTTTACTCACCAAGAGAAAGTGAGGCATTTAGTTTGCGTGAGGAGTCATCATTCCATAAGAATAGAGAATGCAGAGTTACCATGAAAGACCACAGCCAGAATAGTATGAATCCCATCCCATCATCTTCATTTGGCACCACCTTCAAGCCAACTGGTTAAACCGACCAACTAAATCAATCTCCTTGTTAATATGCTCTTGACGATGAAAACTGGATGATGATTTCACTCAGTGACCATGGAAGAGAATTTCTGCAGATTTCCTTCTGTTTTCTTCCCTAGGTTCCGCTTATAATAGTCTTCTAGTTTGCCTGTAAAAATAGAGCACGCTCTCTTCTCTATTATGGTTTAACCATGTGATTCATTATGGGTCCTCTTCTCTTGGACCATTCACATATGATAGCTGAACTTCCATTTGCAACCATCTGACTCCCCTCTAGCCTCCCCAGAGCCTGTCCAGAATCTACAAGGCGCAAGTCAGGAGTTTAAAGGAATACTCCCCATTTGCCTGGATGGGTGCAGCTCCAACGTTTAAGAAGCTTGATACCATCCAGGCCAGAGCAGCCCACTTGATTGACATCACATCCACAAGTATCCAACTGCTCCACTACTGATGTTCAGTAGCAACAGTCTGTGTATCCACAAGATGCACTGCAGAAATTCACTAAGTCTCCTTAGACGACATCTTCTAGGCCCATAACAAGTGTTATCTTGAAGGACAAGGGCGATGGATATATAGGTACACAGTTTCCCTCCAAGCCACTCACCACCCTGACTGGGAAAGACAGTGTTGCTCCTTCAGTGTTGCTGAGTCAAAATCCTAGACCTCCCCACAGCACAACCAACCCCAAATCCCACCAATGCTCACCCCCAACACCTGCCCCCCCCCCCCCCCCCCCGAATCCCCACCCCGACCCTTCACCGGCTGCTTTTTCACAGGGAAACAATGATCTCAGCAAGGGAGAGGACAGAGCTGCATCTGGGAAGGCTCTGAAGAGTAGAACCCACAGTGTGTGCGTATTTTGATAGGGTCCCTAACTGTTTGATTAACAGGCTCAGCTGCTGGTTGGATGTAAACCACTCTGGGACAGGCTATAGCTTGCGGGCATTAATCTGAGGTAAAGAGTGTTGTGTGTGCCTGATCATTGATCCAGGCACAGTGTGGCAGTGCAGTGAGCTACACTTGGTTAGTTTGGAGCACATACTTTCACCCTGAAGCTGTTCACTTCTGCCTTCAGTAGGTGCACCGGGGCTAGAAAACCTAGACACCTGGGGATAAGTCAGAGGCATGGCAACACTGTCTTTCCCAGTCAGGGTGGTGAGTGGCTTGGAGGGGAACTGTGTACCTATATATCCATCGCCCTCTAGGCCCGAAACGTCAGCTTTTGTGTCCCTGAGATGTTGCTGGGCCTGCTGTGTTCATCCAGCTTCACATTTTATTGTCTTGGAAGTCAGAGGCTGTCAGCTTTGCTCTGTGGTATTTAAACAAGTCGAGCAGGCTCTCATCATCTGTTATGTGCATATATACACCATATCCATCTGAAGGGGATGAGTTGGAAGTGGGTTACAGTAATCTTTGTGGCTTTACCTTCTCTAGTCTGACAATGGAATAAAAACACATTGGCTTGAATGAGAGGAAGCCCTAATCTCAGTCACATTTTATTGCAAGATAACGAGTTACACGGGTGTATTTGCCATAATGCATGGCATACATGCTGCTATCGCGTATCAGATGACTCATTCTGTTTCTTCCTCCAAAAACAATCATTATTTTGCATATATTCAGCATATACAAAATACTTTAATATTCAGCATTTATTTTTCACTCCACACGTGCAGATATTGACATAATGCATCTGGGCAAAAGGAATAAATAGGTTGTGGAAAAGTAGCTTGGGAAAGCGAGGTATCGACACTCATCACATTGGAGCCGATGGACTTTCAAAATGGCGACCACCCACCCTGGCAGCAAATTCCCAGAGTTGGAGGAGGCTGATGGAACTCTGGGGACAGAAGGGCCTCCCTCATGCATTGCTGTCCCCATGGGGACATATGGCTCAAGTGCTGAAAGCTTCATCTCAGTCACAGTTTATTGTAAGATTGCAAGTTACTTTGGTTTAAGAAACAAACAAACCTTCTTAGAGACTATAAGGGGGCCTCAATGTCAGGTCTGTGTCCTTTAAGATGCATTGCTGTTCTGTCTTTCTACACCCAAGTCCTTAAGAGATCTTCAAATTGGATGCAGCCAAATGTTCTAGCAAAGATCCTCTCGGCCCGTTCAGTTTAACAGCTTCAACATCTGATTTGTACCTGGGTTTTAAGTCCAGCTCATGGAGACAGATTCTGTCCCTCAGCACTGAGGGAACTAACATTACAGTAATAACTCCAGTAATGCAGACTTTTCAGGCACTGAAGCATTTTTTTCAGCATGTACTTATTGGAATAAGTTGTCAGTACAGCTTATTGGGAATACAGGATCTTGTGAAGAGGACCGTCCATGTCTAAAACTCTTGAGGGGTCTAGCTTTATTTGGAGATCTCACAGCAGATTGGTCCTGCCCCTGTTAGGTAATGCAGCCGGGAAAAATTCAGACCTGAATGCAGACTAACGGATGTTGGACCATCAGCTGGAGACTGCAACTATCAAGTATTTCAACATTTTTACGTGAACCTGGGGCTAAAAAGAGCAAATCCTCATGATTAAAGTTCACAAAATGAGGGTTGCAATGCCTTATACTTGAGTTGCCTTGGCCTGCCAAGTTAGATTCATGGAGTAATCCCAGTAGCCAGGACTACACACCCAGAAAATAAACACATGAGTTGTTGGAGAAACTCAGGTCTGGCAGCATCTGTGGAGAGAAAAGAGTTTATATTTTGAATCCAGTATGAATTGATCTTTAGAATCCCAAAAAAATTCCAGGTCAGGGAATCTCATTCCATCATATTTGATGGAGTACTTGAAGCAAAAATTTTAAAATGTAAGACACTCACAGTCAGTCACGTGACATGACTAATCAGGCTAATTGGCCTTGGATCATGCATCAGAACTAACCCCATATGGTCACAAATAAAAATAGAGTGGATTGGACTGAACAATTGAAAATAAATAAGTGGAAACTAATTAAGACTGAAATTTCACATTTTACTGAATTTCTATTCAACTGATTCTGCTGTGCATTTGTGTACTGATGGCTGAGTGCTACTTCATCGGAAACGTTCAGGACATTTTTAACCCAATTATCTTCTCTCGTTGCTTTGCAACGTGATGTCTCCATGATGGAGTTACTCTATAAGACCTGGCCTTGACTTTTCCAGAGTCTGTGCTTGAAAAGGAATGACCAGAAGGAATGTTATGCCGTAATTCGTGGTGTATAAGCTGCAATTGCATATCGGTTAGACTCATTATGTTGCTCCCTCCAAAACAAAATCATTGTTTTGCATGCAATCAACATACACAAAATACTTACTTTAATAGCCAGCATTTATTTTTCACTCAACACATGCAGATTTTTGTCATTGATATAATGTACCTGGTGACAAGGAATAAACAGGCTGTGGCAAAGTAGCATGGGAATGCAAGATATTGCCAGTCATCACATTGGAGCCAATGGAGTTTCAAGATGGTGACTACCCACCCTGGTAGCAATTTCCCAAAGTTGGAGGAGGCTGATCAAACTCTGAGGACAGTAGGGCCTCCCTTGTGCATTGCCTTCCCCAGGGAGATATGTGGCTCAAATCCATATCACTGCAAGGCTGCAGTCTCTCAATTTCAATAATGAAGGTCGTAAATTGGGATGAGCTAAAAATCACACCAAGATTTGTCAGTCAGCGATGACCCTGCCCCCACTCAGTGAGTGGCGGCCATCGGCTTTATGGGGGCAGGGGGACGGGTGGATGGGGTGTTCTTTGCGACAGGTTGGTTAGAGCCAACAGATGCAGAGGCTGCATTTCCCCCGGAAAAGGGGATCCCCAGGCAAGGAGCATCTATATAGCCACCAGGCATCCAATCAGAGGGACTTGCTCCTCGAGTCCATACAGCCAACCCCTTCCTCCCTTTTCGGTAAATTATTCTGCCAAGGGTACCGCCATTTTGAGGCATCCGCCCAGGATTCCTCATCTCTGCACTGCCCTTACCCCGCACTCCACCCCCATCCCCGCGCCCCCATCCCCGTCCCTCTAGTAAGTCTCCCAAGTCTCTGGAGCTGTTAGAGCTCTGATGAGGCCTGAAGCATCCTGCCCCCTGTCCTGAATGGTGCAGTCTCACATCCCGGAAAATAGCTCCCACGGCCTGCGTTGTGATAAGCGAGGGCTGAGAGGCCGCCATCCAGGTCCTGACAAACAGGTCCACTACAGAATCCTGCTCAGACTCCCAGTGGTGATGAAAATTCTCTTTCAAATTGATCCTGGGACATATCCCCTCCCCCCCCCCCCCCCCCCCCCCCACCACCCTTCCCCAGTTATGGCTCAGTAGGTCCAGCTCACTGCAGGAAATTGTAGTATTCTCGGTTTTCCTACCTTGAAAAATATCAGGAAGAATGGAGACCAGGCTTTTCAGAAAGTTTGAGGCTCTAAGACAATATTAAAGTGATTCAAACAGAAGTTTTTGATATAACAAGGTGTAGAGCTGGATGAACACAGCAGGCCAAGCAGCATCAGAGGAGCAGGAAAGCTGACGTTTCGGGCCTAGACCCTTCTTCAGAAAATAATTTTTTTGATACGCACTTTAGCCTTAACATGTGAATTAGAGAATTACAACATTTCTCACTTGTAATAGTTATTAATTTTGAGTTCTACCTTTTCAAACCATGAAAAGTTAATGAAAGGAATAACTTGTGAAGTAAGTCATTTGAGAATAGTTTGGTTTATCTTCTGTTTTCAAGTATTTGCAGGCAGTTGAGTTACAAGTAATGCAATTGGTTTACAATGACACTGATGTAACAGTCAGCTGATTGCAAAAAACTGGAATCTAATTCTGACAATAACTGCTCAGATCAGTTGGTCAGATGGCTGAAACATAGATTTGATTAGTAACTAAGACACAGAAGTATGTTTCACGTTTGAATTTACAACAGGAGTGAAATATTTACAACATACAAACAAGGGACAAGAATAGGACAATTCATGGCTGATTCATTCCCAACCTCACCTCTGCATTCCTGCATATCCTCTGATAATCCATCATCCCTTTGGTTATCAAGAATCTATCAACTTCTGCCCTAAAAAATATTTAAAGATTCAGTATTCATTGCCCTTTGAGGAAGGGAATTCCAAAGATCCAGTTCTCTGAGAGGAGAGTGGCTCATTGGTTAGCACTACTAGTTCCCATTACAAACGACCCGGTTTCAATTCCATCTTCAGGTGACTGTGTGGAGTTTGCACATTCTCCCTGTGTCGACGTGGGTTTCCTTCGGGGGCTCCAGTTTCCTCCCACAGGCCAAAAATATACAGGACAGATGGATTAGCCAGGCAAAATTGCCAAGGACGTGTACATTAGGTGGGTTATAGGGGGATGGGTCTGGATGGGATGCTCTGAGGGTCAGTGTAGACTTGTTGGGCTAAAGGGCCCATTTCCACACTGTAGGGATTCAATGAGGAAAGTGTTTCCTCATTTTGGTCTTTTATGACTCCTTAATTTAGCAAAACAAGAGGAGGCAGCTTTTCAACATCCACCAGGCCCAGTGTCCTCAGGATCTTATGTGTGTATTAAGTCACCTCTGACTAATCTGTAACAGATACAGGTTTAGTTTATCAAGCCTTTCCTTATTAGGAAATCCACTCACCCTAGGTATTAGTCGAGGAAGCCTTCACTGAACTGCTTTCAATGCATTAACATCCTTCCCTAAGTATGATGACTGGTGCTGCACATAGTACTCCAGATGTGAATTCACTAGCAACATGGATGGGTTATAGCATTGCAAAGATTCATGTAAAAGTGGGGAATGAGCTTAGCTTCTACTAAGTTGGATCTCTCAGTGAACATATAGGAAAGATGTTGTTAAACTTGAAATGGTGCAGGAAAAATTTACAAAGATGTTGCCAGGGTTGGAAGGTTTGAGCCAGAGAGCGAGACTGAATAGGCTGGGGCTATTTTCCCTGGAGCGTCGAAGGCTGAGGGATGACTTTATAGAGATTTATAAAATAATGAGGGGCCTGGATAGGTTGAGCAGCTAAGGGTAGGGGAGTCCAATACTTGAGGGCATAGGTTTAAGGTGAGAGGGGAAAGGTTTAAAAGGGACCTAAGGGGCAACGTTTTCACAAAGAGGTTGGTGCAGGTATGAAATGAGCTGCCAGAGGAAGTGGTAGAGGCCGGTACAATTACAGCATTTAAAAGGCATCTGGATGGGCACACGAATTGGAAGAGTTGACAGAGATATGGGCCAAATGCTGGCAAATGGGACGAGATTAATTTAGGATATCTGGTTGACCCGGATAAATTAGATTGAAGGGCCTGTTTCCATGCTATACAATTCTGACATCAACAGATTTGTGTTCGAGAAGGGCATTAAGTGATCATAGGGCTATGATAGGTAAATAGTGTTGAGGTACCGGTCACCCAAGGCCTGATTAAAAGGCAAAACAGGCTTAAGGCTCAATTGTCTCCTTTTGTTATTTATGTCTCAAACGTAACATGATTCAGCAAATACAGGAACTGTCATTTCGTGTTCCATACAGCATAATTACAGAGGATATTTCACAATGCGTTTGTTAATCTGTCATGGCATTGTGCATTGCTAATAGAACCATGCCTTCTGCTCCAATACCTATCACCAGCAGTTTGTTCTTAATCTGGCAAAGAAAGAGGTTAGAGCCAGTCTATCTGCAATGATTTATTCACAATATTGTATACAGCATCAGTGCAGTGAACTTTTCCCTTACATAGCCTCTCCCAGGTAGAATTTGGTTCTTTTAAGAACTTTCCTTTTTAATGTATCTGTTTAGACATGTATGACACATCTCCAGGTCAGGTAGGACTTGAACTCTGAACTTCAGGTTAAAAGTTAGAGACACTATCACTGAATCCCAAAGATCCTTCAGGAGCAATGGATACAGTTTGCCTCCCCATTGTCAAATTACCAATGGTATTTATTTTTCAATTAACCTACTCCACTTGATTACCTATGTTCTCTAAATTGGTTAGAGGTGTCCCTTAAGGGTAATACAATCAAAAGGTGAAGGAGCACGGATAAGATATTAATGGCAATGGGATATTTGTGACCTAACCTTCCTTTCAATTAACACTAGCTGCTCTTAATCACAAATGGAGCATACATACACATACTATATATATATATAATATACTTAAATTGACATTTATAACGTGGGTAACACACCACCCCTCCTCTTGTAAGGTATCTCAACCGCTCCTGTCTACTAATTTGTCAAAAAGTTGGAGTTGGTCATGGTACTGAGCCTTTGCTGGATGGGGATGCCATAATCCCACTGAACTTTATATCCAACCAAATTTAATTTGGATTTTGTTTTACTATAATCAGTGGTGAGAAGGGTCACATTACGTTGGTAAAAATTCAGAGGCCTAGATGAATGAAAGCCATCTTGACAGGCTGAGAAATTTAAATTCATATAGTTAAGTGGTAGCTGAATAATAAACTAGCATTTGCAATGTTGACCCTGAACTGACTGAATTGTTGTGAAAGCTTATTAGTAATGCTCTTACAGGGAAACAAATCTGTTGTCTTGACCCAGCCCGCTCTGTATGTGACCTCAGTTCTAAAGGAGTTGCATTTGCCTTCTGGGCTGTGTGGGGAATGAATCTGTTTTCATAAAAGTAGTATATCACCATAGACCATAAACACCGGCCTCACAGATGACAGTGACAACACGAGAATAAGATGTGGAAGGTAATCAATTAGGAAGGAGAGAAGCTGAGCGCTGAGAACATTGGATGCTGACAGACACAAATGATAGCTGCAGGAGGTAAAACAGCACTGTGCAGCAGGGTCTGTAATTTCCCCTTAAGCATAAGCATGCTATCATTGTCACTTGAAGGTACCTTCACATTGAGAGTCATCATCATTGTTGGTCACTCTCAGAGTGAGTCCGTGGGTGGCTGTACAGACTGATATTGCTACCGCAGGCTCTGTTACATTTAGAATAGAAGGTGGTCATAGGAAACGGTGAATGGGACATTGGTGTGGCAACGCGCTCATTTTGCTGTTTTTGCCTGGCCTCTGTTTTTTCCCGACGGCAAGTCTTGAGGCTTTCCCAGATGCTCCGCCTCTATTTTGGATAGTCTTGGCCCAATGATTCCCAGGTGTCTGTGGGAATGTCACACTTTGCCAGTGAGGCCTTGTCAGTATCCCTGAAGCACTTCCTCTGACCACCTGGGGCTCGCCTGCCGTGTAGGAGCTGGGAGCAGAGCTGCTCAGGGAGTGGATTGTGTGGATGACACGCCCAGCCCATTGCAGCCGATCAAGGTTGAGGGGAGGGGTGTGATGGGGGGTTTATGCCTCGATGCTGGGGATATTGGCCTGGTTGGGGACGCTGGTGTTGGTGCATCGGGGTCTTGCGTAGGCAACGTTGGTGATTCTTCTTCAACACCTTGAGGTGTCTGTTGTAGACAGTCCACATCTCAGAGCCACATAAGGAGACCAGGAACCAGCACAGCTCCTGTAAACCATGAGTTTGATGCTGGATCTGATGCTGTTGTCCTCAAACACACTTTTCCTCAGGCGGCCAAAGGCTGCACTCGCACACTGAGGGTGGTGCTGGATCTTCAGGGGATCCTGTCACATTCTGACATGGGCTGAGAGAAGACAAATGAATTCAGAGGCCAGGCTGTTCAAATACACATTTTCATAAAGATTTTCTCTATCCTTAACTTGATTGAAAGCTATAATAAAAAAAAGCAGATTCACTCCCAGACAGTGCACTGTTATGTGCACTTACATTCATGTGTTTTGAAGCACTAGAGATAAAATTTAAAAAAGCATTACCATAGTAACAGATGTCTTTCTGTTTGGGAGTTGTAGTTGAAGGTAGTTCTCAGTTTATTGAGCAGAGCTCATATTTGGACACTGTCACTCCCCAGTCATCACTCAGAATTCTCCTTCTGAGAATGTAATAGCTTTGGGAAGATCACCACAAAATGCTAAGAATTCAGTCAAATCACAGGCTGGGTTTAATCGAACAACTAAGCCTTTTTGCCCTCTTGGATGGCACAGGGGCTCAGTGGTTAGCACTGCTGTCTCATAGTGTCTAGGTTCGATTCCAGCCTCAGGCAACTGTCTGTGTCGAGTTTGCACAATCTCTCCGTGCCTGTGTCCATTTTCTCCCAAAGTCTAAAGACAAACAGGTTAAGTGAGTTGGCCAATTGGAAATACAGGGTTACAGGGATAGGATAGGGGGTGGGTCTGAATGGGATGCTGTTCTGAAGGTTGGTGTGGGCTTGGTGGGTCCAGTGGCCTGCTGTCACACTGTCGGGATTCCATGATTCTCTGAATTGGATTAGGTGGTAGGTGGACCAAAGAAAACTAACTAAGAGGAGGCTTTGGTTCCTATTCATACTGTGGAAAACTAATCCTTATTAGATCAGTGCTAGGATTGCTCTGCCCCATTCACTGGTTAATTAGGCTCATTAGCAAACAACTTCACGGTCATTATATCTTAGCCCATCGGCTTTATTGGATTCTATTGAAATTACAAGGGCCTCGAAAGAGAACAGAGGATATCTGGTAGAGGTTTCCAAAACCATGGGCAGGTTGGATAGCGTAGGCAGGGTGAAGCCATTCCCACTTGTAAAAGAAACAAGAACAAGAGGATATGGATTTAAAGTGATGTGTAAAATGAAGTAAGGGTTATATGCAAAAAAAAACTTTTGCTCACGCTGTGAGTAATTAGAGTATGGAGCTATTTTCGAATCAATCTGTACAGAAATGTACTTACACACCTCTGGAGCAGGTGGGACTTGAACCAGGTTCTTTTGGTTTAGAGGTAGTAACACTACTACTGCATCACAAGAGCCCTTGGATCAGATATGAAATGCACTGCCTGGTGGAGGGCAAGTTCAACTGAGGCATTCAAGAGGGTATTTGGATAGAAAGAATGTGCTGGGATATGGAGAAATGGCAGGAGATTGGCACTTGGGGATAGGACTAGTATAGTCACAATGGGCTGATTGGCCTTCTGCACCACACTAATTCAGTGATTCTGATTCTGTCTCTCTGCACCTTCTCAGCGTCGCCCAGCCAACCCCGTCATGTGTGTCAGCAGGCTTTTAGCACATTTGGGAGGGAAGCTCACCTTATCTAATGCACTCAGTGTCCACGTAAGGGACTAGGAACTGAGCAAGGGGTATCTGTGCCACCTCCGTCTTTGCATTAGGGTCCTGTATACCAGCAAACCCCCTCCCAGGGGCCTCTGATGGACTCCAGTCACCTCTCCCAGGGCATCCCTTTGTAGGTGAACTTGTCCCTGCAGCAGTCACCACTCCTGGTGGCATTGTAGGGGCTGGAGATCTGCTGCACTCTTGTTGGCAGATCTCAGCAGGTGGGATTTCTATCGCTGGGATTCTGAGCCTGGCAGACAGCTGGTGAAGTTGTCTGAACCACACTGTTCAGTTGGACCTCCCTCATCGACCTAACAGTGGTTCTGTAACCAATGTGTGGATCCTATTGCTAGAAACCTATTTCACTATGGCAATGACTTCTACACACATACATCATCAACGGACGAACCATGATATTAAGTTTAATTCCAAGAACTAGCGCAGAACGTTATTACATTTTTGAGCCTCCTCTTGCCTTCATCTGGTGCTCTTATCATAACAATGGGTATTGAGAAAGAACTTTGTTTTAACCGGCATATTGTGAACAGGCCCTCTTGGTAAACCGGTAAAGAATATCTACTGCAAATTTTACTGTATTATCACGATCTACGGTCATGCCCCGGTCAGCTCGGAGTGCCAGTGAGAAGGCTCTCTGCCAGTAAGTTGTAAGTCAAAGTTACATAATTATTTAAGTAATTGATACTGCAAATAAATTATAACTTAGATATCTATGCCCCTATGTCTAGTACTTAATGTGTGCTTTTACATTGATTGTGTGGACGTCTTGATCAACCGGCACACACCTGGTGTTGTAGGTGCCTGTTAATAAAACCTTTGATGTATACAACACTTTTAATCCCAAAATGCTTGAGGTTGCAGGATTAGGGTTGGAGCCTTGCTTGAACTTCCCATTCCAAAAAGGCTGGGGAGCATGGGATGATCATTAGCTCATCTAGGGTCATTTAATTCAGCCTGAACCCTGCAATTCAATATCAGGTCAGTGTAAATGATGCAAATTGTTGGCTATTAACCCAGAGATTGAAAGTGACTCTCCACTAAAATTTGTTGAGGCAATTTAATTACTGTCCTAAAAAGGAATTTGATTTGTTTTTTGAGCAAGTGACATTGATATTTAAAGTCACAGTTTGGTCAGAGGGTATTGGATTAAACTCCATCTCTTTTGAGCATTCAACCTCATTGGCGAGTGCTCTATCAAAGCAGAAAAGTAACACCCAATGCCAGGCAACTCAACCAGGGCAGCGATGATCTCATTGACTGGGGCAGCAGGTTTGAGGGGCTGAATGGCCTTCTCCCAACCTTAGGAGGTTGAAAGATGACCACTAGAAGTTCATAAAAGCATGAGAGGTATAGATAGGGTTAATGGTAGTTGTCTTTTTCCCTAAAATGGGGGATTTTAAGATGAGAGGAAAGAGATTTAAAAAAAAGACAAGGGGCAATTTTTTTAGCCACAGGGTGGCTTCTGTGTGGAATGAACTTCTGAGGAAGTACTGGGTGTGGCTACAATGACAACGTTTAAAAGACATTTAGGTAGGTACATGAATAGGAAAGGTTTAGAGGGATATGGGCCAGAAGCAGGAAAGTGGGTCTAGTGTAGTTTGGGATTACGGCCAGCATGGACTGGTTGGACCAAATGGTCTGTTTCCATGCTGTATGAATCTATTCCTATTTAGTTTGTTTCCTGTCTTGGGTTTTCTGTGCTCACCCACCTAACTTCTAGGACTGCATTTTTAAAAATTCATTAACGAGATGGTGAGGTCACTTGAGTGACATGACAGACGCTAAAGAGCGGAAGTTCTATTGATTCCTAAAAATCCCCATCTTAAAGGCTGCGACAATACCAAAAGGTGAGGCATATCAAGAGGACAACAAAACGTCCAAAGGAACAGAAGCAGGTGTTTGGGGTTGAGGTAGGAAGCATTTCAAATAGGACAATCCGAGATCAGTCATGGAAATCAAAAATTTTGACCCACAAGCCAGCCGGATTTAGAAGTTCAAAACCAATTCCTCCAACTTGTTATAAGTGCAGAGGGAGGGCAGTAAGTGTGATTAAACAGCAGGAACATTAGTGGCATATTCATGGTTGTCCACTTGTGTGAAGTGCTTTGGGACATGTCTGAGAGATGTGTTACATGTGAGTTGCACTTGTTGTGAGTGAGATAGTATGAGTCCTGTACATGTGAAAGCATTTGTTGTGAATGGTAAGAGAGGTGTCAGTGCCTGCGGATAGAACTGACAGAGTTGGCAGGTTACCTGAGAATTACCGGAACATTTCCAAACACAAGTATTGAAAGAAAACAAGCCTATTGATCTTAATCAAATCTGGAAGATAAGGACTGTTCAAATTTGCATCATGACTGAAGAGAGTTTTCATTCTTTTTGCTTTGTATTTTTGACAGAAAGGAGGCGGGAATGAATCCAAAATAAGCATTGGTTGTCAACTGTGAAAAAAAAAATTGATAACTTCGGAAGTAAATCCCTGCTGACAAATACAACAGAGCATTCTGAAGAAGTGCCACTGGACCTGAAATTTTGGTTCTGCCTTCTCTCCACAGCCACTGTCAGTTCTGGTGAGTTTCTGTAGCAAGTTCTGTTTTAATTTCAGATTTTCAGCATCTTTTGTTCTGCACTAGAGCAATAATATTTCAATGTAGGCTCCAGGAATGTGGCGTTAAGCAGTTGATCTTTAGTAACCCTATTGGCAGCTTCACCTTCAGCTCTCCTAAATTCTGGAATCTTTCTTCGTGCCTCTGTGTCTCTCTTCTAATCTCCTCTTTTTAAGGAACTCCTTAAGATCTACATCCATTGCCAAGCTTTTGGCCAGCTCTCCTAATCTTGTCTTTTGTACAAATTTGCTTTACGAGGCACCTGTGAAGTGCCTTGGGTCACTTTATCACAGTAAAGGCACTAGATAAAGTCAAATTATTGTTGTTAACATTGTCATTAGAGTGCAGCACATTAAAATAGTGTTAGATGAGGTAACAGGATATAATCACAGAAATCCTACATTGCAGATAGAGGCTATTTGGTCCATCAAATTCACACCAACTTTTCAAACAGCATCCCACCCACCCCCTGTCATTCCCAGAGTTAATCTACCTAGCCTGCACACTATGGGCAATTTAGCCTGGTCAATCCACCTAGCCTGCTCATCTTTGGACAGGGGGAAGAAACTGAAGCACCCAGAGTAAACCCATGCAGACACAGGGAGAGAATGTGTAAACTCCACACAGTCGTCCAAGACTGGAATTGAACCAGGCCCCTGGCATTGAGAGGCAGCAGTGTTAACCACCGAGCCACTGCACCACTCTATAGGACTAATGTAACAGTTTGACTTTGCAACGCTGGCATTGAGATGGTGAGCAAAGGACCAAGCAAACTGTGGCTGATTCCTCTCTCTTCATGGCCCACATTGCTGACGCTCCAATCAGTAAAATACACATGAACTTGAGGCATGATAACCTTGGGGTAAATCAGCAGAGAGGCACTTCATTCAGACAAAAGAATCTGTGCAGGTCTTTATTCATCACCTGAACCTCCTCCTATTTTTATTCTTATTTAAATCTAGCAATGATTAATCTCCACACCTTCCTCTCCCACGCTTTTCCCTAATTTTGCCTTAAATGTATCATATTATTCACTTCAACCACTCCCTGTGGGACAGAGTTCTATCCTATTGCCACTAAAGTAAAAAATATTCTTCTCGGTTCACTGTTGGATTTCTCAGACACTGTCTATCGCTGGTCCTCTCTAAAAATAGTCTTGCCCAGTGAAAGAAAAATCACCTCTGTACGTTGCGTTAGGTCTCATGGTTAGTATGCAGTGTACCATTATGTTACATTGTAACATGAGTAATGCCTTATCTGAAAGAAATACCCTATTCAAAATGAAAGCATGCATCATCGGCTCTTGTGGCACAGTGATAGTTTCTCTAACTCTACATCTCATGAAGGGTATAGACAGGGTGGATAGCAAGAAACTTTTTCCCAGAGTTGGGGACTCAATTACTAGTCGTCGCAATTTCAAGGTGAGAGGGGAAAAGTTTAAGGGAGATATGCATGGAAAGTTCTTTCCGCAGAGGGTGGTGGGTGCCTGGAATGCATTGCCAGCAGAGTTGGTAGAGGCGGGCACGATAGCGTCATTTAAGATGTATCTAGACAGATACATGAATGGGCAGTGAGCAGAGGGACATGGATCCTTGGAAAATAGGTGACAGGTTTACATAGAGGATCTGAATTGGTGCAGGCTTGGAGGGTCAAAGGGTCTGTTCCTGTGCTGTAATTTTCTTTGTTCTTTGTTCTACTGCTGAGCCAGAGGGTCTAGGCTCAAGTCCCACCTGCTCTAGAGGTATGTCATAACACACGTGGGCAGGATGATATAAGAACCATAGAATCTCTTCAGGGTGGAAATAGGCCATTCAGTCTATACCCAACCCTCTGAAGAGCATTCCACCCAGACGTACCCCAGCCCTGTAACCCTGCACAAAATCAAAGTTGCTGGAAAAGCTCAGCAGGTCTGGCAGCATCTGTGGAGGAGAAAGGCCTGTACCCCTACATTTCCCATGGCCAGCCCACCTAGCCTGCACATCCCTGCACACTAGGAGCAATTTAGCATGGCCAATCCAACTAGCCTGCACATCTTTGGACTGTGGGAGGAATTTGGAGCACCGGGAAGAAACGCACACAGATACAAGGAAAAGGTGCAAACTCCACGAAGACTGATGCCCGAGGCTAGAATCGAACCCGGGTCCCTGCGAGACAGCAGTGCCACTGTGCCACCCAGTAAGAATAGTACCTGGATGAATAAAAAAGCTCACATCATGATGACAGATAATTGTATGCACTCGATCAAATCCAGAGGGCTGTGAAATAATAGGATTTTGGATACTCAGATAACGAGAGGATATGGGATGGAGTCGATGATCAACCATGATTGCATCTAATGTTGAAGAAAATTCAATTAGCCACATAGCCTACTCTCTCAGGTAGGTCTGTGTTAAGGCTTGCATTTATTGCACATCCCTAATTCCCTTGTGAAAGTAGTGCTGTTTTATTGAACTGCTGCTGTAGGTGGACCCACAATGCCGTTAAGGATGGAATTCCAGAGACTCTGAGAGTGAAGGAAAGGCAATAGATTTCCAAGTCAGATTGGTGAGTGGCTTGGAGGGGAACTTGAATGTGATAGTGTTCCTGTGTATCTGCTGTCCTTGTCTCTCTAAATGGTCGAAAGAGTCATGGCGAGTCATTGTAGTGCATCTTCCAGATGGTTATGTGCCCTGGATGAAGCAACTTTCAAGAGAAAAAGGAGGTAAAATTGCGGAATATGAAATATCTGGTGTGCTCTAGACCTGGAATCATGATGTAAATTGAGAAGCATTTGTACCTTGTTTCTGGGTAGGTGTCCTGTTTGTAAACAAGAACTTTTAAATCTTCTCTTTACCATAATACATTCTGGAGGCACAGAGAATTACTACAGGACATGCAACTTCTCCGCGCACTGTAGAACTGGAGTGTATAGGGGTAAGTCAAGAAGGGATAAGGTTCAGGAATGGTCTTTGACCCTTGATTACCACATTAGATCAGGACAAAGGCTGTTGATTTGGTTCCCCTATCCCCAATGCCACTGAAGCACAGAACCTATCCACAGTAGTGACAAAGTTGTAACTATTAAATCAAGCACAAGGGTATAACCTGTATTCACAACAGAAGAACAGTCTTTGTATGAACTATTCAGATAGGAGGCTAGTATATTGGGGTTTTAGAATGAGACATGCCAGAGGTCCCTCCCTTCCTTCAATGATTCATATCTCGGGGACTTGGGCTGTTTAATTGCACTGGCTGTGTTCAATTGGATGGAGTTGATGAATTAGTCAAATGACGCATCCCCTGTTCAAAACGTTCTTGCCTTCAATCCCCGCTACACCAAGAAGGCGGTGTGTCAAACACTATGGAGCGTGTCGTCATCGACCACCTCTTCTCTGGATCTATATGACTATCCGCCTGTGAGGGAGCGCTCTTCTGTGTACAATTGTAAATCTTTTAATAAAGAGCACGCTTATGATTTTGAAATACATTGTTTGTTTAAAAAGAATCCCTGATGTTTATTGATTACACATGATAATTAGAGTCAGAATAGGAAAGCATATTTAAGAGCAAATGACATCGTTGGTCCTGTCTTTCCTCTTTGTTTCTGCTTTTTTTGTCAAACAGCTTCGCTTAATTGGCGAACTTTGGGAAATGTTCAGGGGAATCTAGCCGGGGCGACTTATTTTAAAATGGTGTAATTAGAAAGATGCTTTCGGCCTGCGTCGATTGAATGATTGGAATGCAAGTGTGAAGAATTGGATAATGAAGTATCCTGTGTACAAAATGCCTCTTGGACATTGCAATTTCATTCAGAGGATGCTTTGTTCCTTTGCTCATTGTCTGGTTAATTGTTGAGATAACAATGTTTAAAATTGTTTTCTGGAAAATCCCCCTTCCTTTTATTTAAAAAGTGTAAAACAGGGGGCAAACTTGTAGATGCTGGATTTGGAGACAATTGTCAGCCATTGGAGGTAAATGTGAGCAGTAGATTCACAAAGGTGGGAGTAAAATGTTGTAGCACAGCAAACGGGAATACCACACTCCAAACTTCACAGGTGCAGCCTAAACCAAACGCTTTCCAGCAACTCAAAGTTGCTTCTCTTACCTTACTTGCTCTGAGCAGCTGAGTGCCTATTTTCCAGCATTAAGTTAGATATTAAAGACTTGCCTTTCTGACCACACTTACCAATTTTTTGACCCTTGCTCTGTGGAAACAAAGTGACTCTCCCCCCTCTGTTTGATATGCTCCTGCAGGGCATCCTTTTCCTCCTCAGCAAAATGCGCTTGCTTCAACAAGTATATGCATCCACAGGCCTTTCTAAGTGTTTCAATTTGCCTGGCCACCTTCACAGAATCATGTATGGGAAATCTGACATCCTTTTACTTCTGTATTCCCTCCAAAGTTGTACCATCGAGCCTGTATTATACTGCTGCATTTGATCTACCAAAATGCAGAATCTCACATTTCTCTGCATTGAAGTTCATCAGCTAGGTGTCTGCCCATTTGGCCAACTTGTCAATGCTCCTTTGAAGTTGCTCGGCATCATCCTTGTTAATTACTATTATCTCTAGTTTAGTATCATATACAAATATGAAGATTTTTCCCTCAAATCCCATCTAGAAATCATTTCTATAAATCAGAAAAAGCAAGGGCCCTATCACTGATCCCTGGGGAACACCACTTTCAACTCATCTCCACTCTCAAATGCCCATCTGCACTTAGCCTCTGTTTCCTATCATTTAGCCAAATTCTAATCCATCCTGCCAAGGACCCATCAACCCCAAATCTATTTAATTTGCTAACCAACCTACCATGTGACACTGTATCAAATGCTTTCTGAAAGCCCAACTATACAACATTCACAGCTAAGGTTCTTGAGTAGATTTGCAGCTCGGGTTGTGGATGCTGTGGTTGGTTGGTTCGCTGAGCTGGTTCATTAGTTTGCAGATGTTTCATTACCCTGCTGGGTAACATTGTCAGTGCAGCGTCCAAGTGAACCAACCACAACCTTCACAGTATGACCATCACCCACTGCATTTGTCACCTTGTCAAAGAACTCAATAAAATTTGTCAGACATGATCTGTCCCTGACAAAGCCATGTTGACTGTCTAGTATTAAAGCATTTTTCTTCAAATGCATAGTTATCTTGTCCTGTATTATGGCTTCCATCAGGTTTCTTTTTGCTTTATTCATTCATAGGGTGAGGGTGTCGCTGGCTGGGCCAGCATTTGTTGCCCATCCCTAATTGCCCAGAGGGCAGTTAAGAGTCAACCACATTGCTGTGGGTCTAGAGACACATGTAGGCCAGACCAGGTAAGGATGGCAGTTTCCTTCCCTAAAGGACATTAGTGAGCCAGATAGGTGTTGTTTTTTGCTCCTGACAATTGACAATGGATTCATGGTCATCATTAGACTCTTAACACCAGATGTTTTTTATTATTGAATTCAAATTCCATCATCTACTGTGACAGAATCTGAACCCATGTCCTCAGAACATTACGTGGGTCTCTGGATTAACAACCCAGTGATAATATCACTGGGCCATTGCTGCCTCCTCCTAGTTTTCCCACTATCGATGTCAAATTGACAGGTCTATAATTTCCTGGGTCATATTTTTCCCCTTTCCTTGAACAATGGCATCACATTTGCAATCTTCTAATACCCTGGGACTAATCATTTATTCCAGGAATGAGGGATGGAGTGCTCTACCAGGTTTTTTTAGCAGCTCTTCTTTGTCTATTACTGTAGCACTCACATTCAGTGCCACAATCTCCAAAAATCTTTGGGCAGAGATTTCCAAGGATTTGCGACCCTCAGATAAGAAATCCCTTATATCTGCTGTCTTAAATGCTTGACTCCATCCCCTTATTCTGTAATTATGTCAGTGAGTTGCAGGTTTTTGATTAGATTTGATTTATTATTGTCACACAGTCCATGGTACAGTGAGAAGTTTAGTTTTGCATGCAGTACAAGCAGACCGTACTAAAGAAAGTACATTAGGGTAATAGAATAAATTGAAGAATACACCGTTATGGCTGTAGAGAAGGTACAGAAAGAGTGAGATCAATATTAAAATGTCCATTCAGAAGGCTAATAAGAGGAAGGAAGAAGCTGCTCTTCAATCTGTTGGTACATGTGTTTAAGGTTTTGTATCTTCTGCCTGATGGAATAGCTTGGAAGAGATTATAGCTTGGGTGGTAGAGGTCTTTAATGATGTTGGCTGCCTTCCCAAGGCCGTCAGAAGTGTAGACGGAGTCTGTAGGTGGAAGGAGATAGTAGGAACTGCAGATGCTGGAGAATCTGAGATGACAAGGTGAGGAGCTGGATGAACACAGTAGGCCAAGCAGCATCAGAGGAGCAGGAAGGCTGACATTTCGGGCCTAGACCTTTCTTCAGGATTTTTTTTTCTGAAGAAGGGTTTAGACCTGAAATATCAACTTTCCTGCTCCTCTGATGCCGCTTGGCCTGCTGTGTTCATCCAGCTCTACACCTTGTTATCTGTAGATGGAAGGTCTAGGTTGAGTTCACAGCTCTCTGTCGTTTCTTACTGTCCTGGGTAGAGCAGTTGCTGTACCAAGTGTGTTGCATCCCAAGCTGTGATGATTCCTGTGGGGAAATATGTTCTCAGCATCCACCCTGACAAACTACTATAGATCTTATATGTTTCAATAAAATCACTTTTCATTCTTCCAAACGCCAGTAAGTATAGACTGAACTTTTTTCATAAAACAGATGCTTTGTCCAAGTGACCAGCTGAGTGATCCCAATCTAAGCTGCTTGCAATGTAATACTGTTGTGGTTCCATGTTAGTTTAACACAGACTGACCAGTCTTACACCAGGATTGTTAAGCTGAATTTGAAGACATATCACAGGGTAGCTCAAACTATTGTAACAGGAAAACAAAGCTGCAACTGCCTCACACCACATGCTGCTGACTAAACTACTGGTCACATGTTCTTCCTTCTTCTTAGCAAGTTCTCTCTTAAAGTGATATCAATACAGAGACCAAATCTAGGCGCAGTTCTCTAGCTGTGATCTCATCGGGAAGATAGTATCGAGGTCTATTGCAGGCTTCAGTGAGACATTGACAGTATGCAGAGCTGGGCTGAGAAATGGCAGATGGAGTTCAACCTGGATAAATGCGAAGTGATGCATTTTGGAATGTTGAACTTTCATGCTGAATATAGGATTAAAGGCAGGATTCTCGGCAGTGTGGAGGAGCAGCAGGATCTTGGTGTTCAAGTGCATAGCTCCCTCAAAGTTGCCACCCAGGTGGATAAAGTTGTTAAGAAGGCATTTGGTGTTTTGGCTTTCATTAACAAGGCAGCTCTACAAAACCCTGGTGAGACCACACTTGGAATTTTGTGTCCAGTTCTGGTCGCCCTATTAGAGGAAAGATGTGGAGGCTTTGGAGAGTGTGCAAAGGAGGTTTACCAGGATGCTGCCTGGACTGGAGAGCTTGTCTTACGAGGAGAGGTTAACTGAGCTCGGACTTTTCTCTCTGGAGAGAAGGAGGAAGAGAGGTGACCTGATCGAGGTGTACAAGGTAATGAGAGGCATGGATAGAGTCAATAGCCAGAGACTTTTCCCCAGGGCAGGATTGACTGCCACGAGGGGTCATAGTTTTAAGCTGTTAGGAGGAAGATATAGAGGAGACGTCAGAGGGAGGTTCTTCACTCAGAGAGTTGTGAGCGCATGGAATAGCTTACCAGTGGTAGCCGTGGAAGCAGAGTCATTAGTGACATTTAAGCAACTGCTGTACATGCACATGGACAGCAGTGAATTGAGGGGAATGTAGGTTCGGTTATTTTAATTTTGGATTAGGATTATTCCACGGCACAATAACGTGGGCCGAAGGGCCTGTACTGTGCTGTACTTTTCTATGTTCTATGTTCTATGAAGATGTGTTTTATCCTTCAGCCAAAGAATACCTGCTACTTTAAGCTGTGGTAACCAGTGATATTATTGCTGGACTGTTAATCTCAAGACTTGGGTAATGTTCTAGGGACATGGGTTTGCATCTCACTGTGGCAGAAGGTGGAATTTGATATCAGTTTTAAGAAAAAAAACTCTGGAATTACGCATCTAACGACCATGAATTTAGTACTGATTGTTGGAAAAGCCCAGTTCCTTAGACTTTAATTAAGACTTACTTTGTTGCATGTACTAAGTATAGGAATACATAAGTACAGAGAAAAGTGCACAAAGTCGCCATTCACTGGTGTCAACTTGGTTACAAAATCCAGAACTAAAAGATTTAACAGAGCCAGAAGATAAGAAAGAAAAAAAAAATCTGGATTTCGGAGTCCCAAGTCCCATCTCCACAAATGATGTAGGTATCTGGGCTCAAACCTTTAAGGAAAGCACCTGCCATCCTTACCCGGTCTGGCCTACACATGATTCCAGACCTAGAGCAATGGGGTTGACTCTTAAGTATGATCTGGACCATTAGGGATGGGCAAAGAATGCCAGCCTGGACAGTGAGACCCACTTCCTCTATATGAATATTAAGAAAAGAGGCTTCAATGTTGTCTCAAACAAGTGACAAATCTTCTTGACAGTTGGAGACCCCATGAGACTGAGACCAAAAGCATTAATGGGGCGGCATGGTGGCTCAATGGTTAGTACTGCTGCATCAGTGTGCCAGGGACCCAGGTTCTATTCCAGCCTCGGGCAACTGTCTGTGCAGAGTTTACACATTCTCCCTGTGTCTGTGTGGGTTTCCTCCAGTTTCCACCAACTGGCCAAAGACGGGCAAGTTAAGTGGATTGGCCATTCTAAGTTGCCCACAGTGTCTAGGGATGTGTAGGCTAGGTGAATGGGAAATGCTGGGTTATAGAGTTAGGGTTAGGGTTGGCAGATGAATCGAGGTTCGATGCCCATAGCAGGGTTGGTGTGGACTTGGTGAGCTGATTGACCTGTTTCCGCACTGTAGGGATTGTACGATTCTAAGATGGTGGAGGTCCCAGCGAACCACACATCGGTCACTGACATGCTGGTAAAGGCTATGTTACAATGAATAATCAATCTATATAACCAATTCCCCCTGCGTGCCTGCAAGCATCTTGGCTCACTACAGTTTTTCTTCTTAAAATGCTGCAAATTAGACATGGCCAATTCCATTTTACTTTCCACCACAGTGAGGAACACAGTCTTACAGAGCATCAGAATTAGCAACATCTAATCTTCACTTCATTTTTGTGTCAGTTAATAGCTGGGCTATAGGGATGCTGTTAGTGCTGCTATTGGGAGCAATCAGGCTAAGTTGCTAACTACACTGGAGACAGGAATGAGATTGCAACTGTGTTGCAGTTGTTCGGGAATAAAATTAAATAGTAGTGTTTCCACGACAAAAGCCATTTGTACAATTTATTGCACAGATACCAAATATCATTTAGTGTGCTTGCTGCTTTCCAAAGGTAACCTGTTGTGCTTATTGTTCAGCAAGAATAATGCAGGTATTTTCAGCTAAATCTATGTGTACCTCATGCTTCATTTCAGTCCGAGGATTGTAAACCTACATTCTATATAGATTCAGTATTTAAATAGTTACCCAGCTCACTTTAGGTGTGCCAATCATCCTTTGTTTATGTGGTACCTTTTGTTTCACTGATATTACTACATTCACTGACAACAACAGCAATCCAAACTTGCTTTTGTGAAGAGATAGTAAGAACTGCCAATGCTGAAATCGGAGATAACACAGTGTGGAGCTCTGAAATAAATCCAACCCTCCTCTCTCTATTTATTTCAGAGCTCCCTTCCCCCTCCACCATTTCTGAAGAAGGGTCCTGACCCAAAACATCAACTTTCCTGGTCCTCTGGTGCTGCTTGGCCCTCTGTGTTCCTCCAGCTCCACACTGTGTTATCGTGCTTTTATAAAGCATCTTTTAGCCTAATGAAATGTTGCAAGATGCTTCACAGAACCCGAGAAAACAAATGCAATGCACTGTCATGTCATACGATATTAGGACAGATAATCAAAAGTTTTAAGAAGCGTCTGAAGTAATGAAGTGTTGCCACCTCATTCCTGAATATGTCTCTTACACCCTTGATGTATTTGAACATTCTTACTCATACCTGTGCATTATATCAATATCACTCTCCAATGCAGTGTCTAAGACCTCTCCTCTTGCTCATTTCAGTCTGGTGTCATCTGACAGACTCTTAATAACATTGGAGTTAAATCAGGAGTAAACTTCTTTTCATGGGATGTATTTGTTGCTGGTTGAGCCAGCAGTTGCCCTTGAGTGGGTGAAGGTGAACTGCCTTCTTGATCCACTGCTATTTGCTGTAGCTACACACAATGAGAAGGAGGGGACTTGATGGTCCAGTGGTATTATTTCTGGACTGTTAATCCAGAGATACATTGTGTTCTGGGGACCTGGGTTCAAATCCCGCCACGGCAGATGGTGGAATTTGAATTCAATAAATATCTGGAATTAAGAATCTAATGACCTCCGTGATTTGATTGTCAATTATTGGGAAAGCCCATCTGGTTCACTATTGTCCTTCAGGGAAGGAAATCTGCCATCCTTACCTGATCTGGTCTACATGTGACTCCAGACCCACAGCAACGTAGCTGACTCTAAACTGCACTCTGGGCAGTTATGGACAGGCAACAAACACTGCCTCGCAGCAATACCCTCATCCTACAAATGAATAAAAAAGAATAAAAGGAAGGAGTTCCAGGATTTTCCAGAGACACCGAAGGAACAGTGGTATATTTCCAAGGATGGTGAGTGGCTTGGGAGGGAAGGTGCAGCAAGTGGTGTTCCCATGTATCTGCTGCCTTTGTCCTTGTAGATGTGTTTGGAAGGTGCTGCGCTGTGAGCTATTGTGAATTTCTATAGTACGTCTTGTGCATACTACACACTGCTGCTACTGAGGGTCAGTGGTGGAGTCATTGATATCATTTCTACTTTCATATATCATCATAGAATAGCTTTAATGTGGTGTTCAATGTTTGACTATGAAAGAAAGATGACTTTCCTTGTCTCACTACTATTCATGAATCATTGGAACATCTATAACCCAACATAAGTCAAGTTGAAAGTAGATTGTTACTTGGTAATAACCTAGTCACAGCTGCAGTAATTCAGTCTCATAAGTTTAAAAAGTCTCTACATTTTAAATCCATCAAGCCATTAAACCAGGAGAATTGATGATTGGACCTCAGTGCATTTGTCACTCGCTGATTAATTGTTCTCACAATGTACTGAAATACAATGAAAAGTGTTGCTTTGTGCAATATACAGGCAGATTGTGCCATCCAAAGTGCAGAATACAATCTTACAGCTACAGAGAGAGGGGAAGAGAGACCAAAATGTCATTTGAGAGGTCCGTTCAAAAGTCTGAATAACAGTGGGGAAGAAGCTGGTTATGGTATATATGCCAGGGAATAGAATACTTTGGACCCAGACCAATACAGGAAATCCAGATATAACCTCCGCATAGCCATCAGGGAGGCCTAGAAGCAGTACTGGACTGAGTTAGCATCCCAAACCTAAAACCAGACTCCTGCTGCCTATGGCAAGGCCCAAAAGACATTACAGGATATAAACCACAGCACAGCGAGATAACGGACAAGGCCACATTGCTCCCTGACACGCCTGCCCCAACAGCCCTGGACACACCTGTTCCCTCTGTCACTGCTTCAGAAGTCAGATAGGCATTCCTGGGAGTCAACCCAAGGGAAGCGATGAACCCGCTCGGTGTCCCTGGCCGATTACTCAGGTCCTGTGTGGACTCACGAGCGGAGGTATTCACCCACATCTTCAACCTTTGCCTCCTACAAGTCAAAGTCCCCACCTGCTTCACAAAGACCACCATTGTCCCTGTACTAAAGAAAGCACATGCAGGGTGACTCTGACTTCCATAATCATGAATTGCTTCAAGTGGCTGGTCATGGCCCACATCAGCTCGAGTTTCCCAGCCTCCCTCACCCCCTGCAATTTGCATGCCATTGTAACAGGTCCATAATGGATGTCATATCCCTATCCCTGCACTCATCCCTAGACCATCTGGACAACAAAGACATCTACATCAGACTCCTGCTCATTGACTACAGCTCTGCCCTCAACACCATTATCCCCTCCAGACTGATCTCAAAACTCTGTGACCTCAGTCTCGGCTCCACCCTCTGTAATTGGATCCTCAGCTTTCTGACCCACAGATCGCAATCAGTGAGGATGGGTAACTGCACCTCCTCCACAATAACACTCGACACTGGAGCCCCCTAAGAATGCGTCCTCAGCCCCTGACTGCACTCACTGGATACTTACAATTGTGTTGCCAAATTCCAAATGAATTCCATCTACAAGTTCACTGACAGCACCACTGTAGTGAGACAGATATCTAACAACGACAAGTCAAAATACAGAAGGGAGATAGGGGGTTTGGTGATGCGGTGCAATGAGAACAATCTGTCTCTCAACATCAGCAAAACTAAAGAACCAATCATTAACTTCAGAAAGAAAGGAAGAGAACATGCACCGCGCCCCCCCCCCCCACCCACCCCATGGAACTGATGTTGGGAGAGCATCAAGTTCCTCAGAGTGACAATAACCTACAACCTGTCCTGGGCTTCCCACGTAAATGCGACAGTCAAGAAGGCATAATGTTCCCATTATCTCTAAGGCATAACAAATGCCTCTCCTTCTACAGGCACTCAAGAAATTTGGCATGTGCATAAGGTCCCTCACCAACTACTACTGATGCATCATAGAAAGCAGACTATCCATGTGCCTAATGGCCTGGTATGGCAATGGCTGTGGCCAGGTGGAGGTGTGCATAGTCCAGACTATCACGGAAGCCAACCTTCCATCCGTGGAATCTATTTACATGGCTCGCTGTCCTGGAAAGGCAGCCAACATCATCCCTGGTAATGCTCTTCCACAACCTCTTCTGGGCATACAGAAGCCCGAACACACAGACCAGCAGCTTCAGGAACAGTTTCTTTCTGGCTGTCATTAGACTGATGAATGGACTCTTGTAGCCTCAAATAATACTGATCTTGCTAATGTTGACCTCACTTAGCCAAGCCCTATGCAACGTAACGTATATGCCTCTAAGTCTTTTTACAACCTCTGATCTGTACGTCCTTGCTTACTATGACCTGGTAGTACTGCTCCTAAACAATACTTTACGCTGTACTCTGGTACATATGACAATTAATCAATCGATCAAGTAAAGCCTCTCAGGTCTACCAGCTGCCCAAATGCAGAGTAAAGCTTTTTGTGTTCTTGTGCATTGGTCTTGCTATGCCTGAATAACCACACAAATATGAACATTTAGAGAAACAAAAATTGGTGTGGTAATAACCAGCTACTTTTATCACAGGACCACAGACGTTTACAGTGCAAGAGGAGGCCATTCGGCCCATTGTGTCTACGCTGCTTTCATTGCCTGGTGCCAGTCTCCTGCCTTTTCCCCATATCCCTGAACATCCTGTCTCACTAAATGGCCACCCAGTGCCCTCTTGAATGCCTGAATTGCCTTCGTTCACATTTCAAGGCATTCCACACATTAACTACTCACCTGTGTGAAAATACTCTTTCTGAGATCATCCTTGCTTCAATAGCATGTTACTTTAAATCTGTGCCCCTTTGTTTTATTTTCTCATTTACTGGCAGGAACAGTGTCTCCCTATCTACTTTATCTGCCCTTTTATTTTCACGCCCTTTAAAGTGTCCCAAGGACAGTGCAAGAGAAGATATTGGAGATCAGTTACTGCAATAGACCTGCCCGCAAGGTGGGTCGTTTTAGAGTTCTGTTAACAATGAGAAACTGGGGAACTATAGGCCTGTGAGTCTGACTTTGGTTGTAGATACGTTGTTGGAGATTATCATAAAAAATAGGATTTATGAACATTCAGAGGGAGAAAAATCGATTCGGGATGGTCAGCACGGCTTTGTGCAAGGGAAATTGTGTCGAACAAACCTGACTGAGCTTTTCGAGGAAGTTACCAAAAAGGTTGGTGATGTCAGTGCAATGGATGTTATTTATTTGGATTTCAGTAAAGCCTTTAACAGGTTGCGCATGTTAGGCTAATTAGCGAAGTTAGGTCACATGCGATTCAGGGTGAGCTTGCCAGTTGGATACATAATTGGTTTATCGGCAGGAAACAGTGACTAAAACCCGCAGACAAAGGAGGCGCAGTGGTAGTATGGTGCACTGACCTCTATATCGCCGAGGCCAAACGCTAACTCTCCGACATCTCCTCCTACCGCCCCCTTGATCATGACCCCACACCCGAGCACCAAACCATCATCTCCAACTCCATCCATGACCTCATCACCTCAGGGGACCTCCCACCCACAGCCTCCAACCTCATTGCTCCCCAACCCTGCATGGCCCGTTTCTATTTCCTTCCCAAAATCCACAAACCCGCCTGCCCTGGTCGACCCATCGTCTCAGCCTGCTCCTGCCCCACCGAACTCATCTCCACCTATCTAGACCCCATTTTCTCCCCTTTGGTCCAGGAACTCCCCACCTACGTCTGTGACACCACCCACGACCTCCACCTCCTCCAGGACTTCCTATTCCCTGGCCCCCAACACCTCATTTTCACCATGGACTTCCAGTCCCTATACACCTGTATTCCTCATGCAGATGGCCTCAAGGCCCTCTGCTTCTTCCTGTCCCGCAGACCCGACCAATCCCCCTCCAGCGACACCCTCATCCGCCTAGCCAAACTCGTCCTCACCCTCAACAACTTCTCTTTCAATTCCTCCCACTTCCTACAGACTAAGGGGGTGGCCATGGGTACCCGCATGGGCCCAAGCTACGCCTGCCTCTTTGTAGGTTACGTGGAACAGTCCCTCTTCCGCACCTACACACGCCCCAAACCCCACCTCTTCCTCCGGTACATTGATGACTGTATCGGTGTTTTCTCTTGCTCCCCAGAGGAGCTCGAACAGTTCATCCACTTTACCAACACCTTCCACTCCAACCTCAAGTTCACCTGGGCCATCTCCAACACATCCCTCACCTTCCCGGACCTCTCAGTCTCCATCTCAGGTAACCAGCTAGAAACTGATGTCCATTTCAAGCCCAACGACTCCCACAGCTACCTAGAATACACCTCCTCCCACCCACCCTCCTGCAAAAATTCCATCCCCTATTCCCAATTCCTCCGTCTCCGCCACATCTGCTCCCAGAATGAGGCATTCCGCTCCTGCACATCCCAGATGTCCACGTTCTTCAAGGATCGCAACTTTCCCCCCGCAGTGGTCAAGAACGCCCTTGACCGCATCTCCTGCATTTCCCGCAACACATCCCTCACACCCCGCCCCCGCCACAGCTGCCCCCAGAGGATCCCCCTCGTTCTTACAAACCACGCCACCAACCTCCGGATACAACATATTATCCTCTGACACTTCCACCATCTACAATCCAAACCCACCACCCAAGCCATTTTTCCATCCCCACCCTTGTCTGCCTTCCGGAGAGACCACTCTCTCCACAACTCCCTTGTCCGTTCCACACTCCCCTCCAACCCCACCACACTCGGCACCTTCCCCTGCAACCGCAGGAAGTGCTACACTTGCCCCCACACTTCCTCCCTCACCCCTATCCCAGGCCCCAAGATGACCTTCCATATCAAGCAGATGTTCACCTGCACATCTGCCAATGTGGTATACTGTATCCATTGTACCCGGTGTGGCTTCCTCTACATTGGGGAAACCAAGCGGAGGCTTGGGGACCGCTTTGCAGAACACCTCCGCTCGGTTCGCAACAAACAACTGCACCTCCCAGTCGTGAACCATTTCAATTCCCCCTCCCATTCCTCAGAGGACATGTCCATCATGGGCCTCCTGCAGTGCCACAGTGATGCCACCTGAAGGTTGCAAGAACAGCAACTCATATTCCACTTGGGAACCCTGCAGCCCAATGGTATCAATGTGGACTTCACAAGCTTCAAAATCTCCCCTCCCCCCACTGCATCCCAAAACCAGCCCAGCCAGTCTCTGCTTCCCTAACCTATTCTTCCTCTCACCTATCCTTTCTCCCACCTCAAGCCGCACCTCCATTTCCTACCTACCACCTCATCCCGCCTCTTTGACCTGCCCATGTTCCCTGGACTGACCTATCCCCTCCCTACCTCCTCACCTATACTCTCCTCTCTACCTATCTTGTTTTCTCTCCTTCTTCGGTCCGCCTCCCCCTCTCTCCCTATTTATTCCAGTTCCCTCTCCCCACTCCCCTCTCTGATGAAGGGTCTAGGCCCAAAACATCAGCTTTTGTGCTCCTGAGATGCTGCTTGGCCTGCTGTGCTCATCCAGCTACGCACTTTGTTACCTTGGATTCTCCAGCATCACTAATAATGGAGCGTTGCTTTTCTGACTGGTGGCCTGTGACCAGTGGTATTACACGGGGATCAGTTCATTTGTGGAATGTGGGCATTGCTGGATGGCCAGCATTTATTGCCCATCCCTAGTTGCCATTGAGAAGGTGGTGGTGAGCTACTTTCTCGAACTGCTGCTGTCCATCTGCTGTGGGTTGACCCACAATGCTCTCAGGGAGGGCATTCCAGAATTTTGACCCAGTGACAGTGAAGGAACGGCAATACATTTCCAAGTCAGGATGGGGAGTGACTTGGAGGGGAACTTGGAGGTGGTGGTGTTTCCATATATCTGCTGCCCTTGTCCTTCTAGACAGAAGTGGTCATGGGCTTGGAAGGTGCTGTCTGAGGATCTTTGGTGAATTTCTGCAGTGCATCTTGTAGTTAGTACACACTGCTGCTCCTGCGCGTCGGTGGTGGAGGGAGTAGATACTTGTGGATGTGATGCCAAACAAGCGGATTACATTTTCCTGGATGGTGTCAAACTTCTTGAATGTTGTTGGGGTTGCACTCATCCAGGCAAGTGGGGAGTAATCCATCACACTCCTGACCTGCACTTTGTAGATGGCGGACAGGCTTTGGGAAGTCAGGGGGTGAGTTACTCGCCACAGTATTCCCAGCTTCTGGCCTGCTGTTGTAGCCACTCTGTTAATGTGTGGGGCCCTGTTGAGTTTCTGGTCTAAGATGAGAATACAGAAGGCATGCTTCATAAGTTTGTGAATGCCACCAAAATTAGTGGGTTAGTAGGCAGTGAAGAAGGTTCTCTCAGACTACAGAGGGATCTTGCTCAAATGGGTCAATGGGCTGAAAAATGGCCAATTGAGTTCAATCTGGATGAATGTGAGGTATTGCATTTTGGTACAACAAACAAGGATAGAGCTTATATAATTAATGGTAGAGCCTTGGATAGCATTGCTGAACAGAGGGACCAAGGCGCGCAAACAGGGTGGTTAAGAAGTCACTTGGCGCACTTTTCTTCATTGCTCAGTCCTGTGAGTGTAGGAGTCGGGAAGTCATGTTGAGGTTGTACAGAACATTCATGAGGCCTCACTTTGAAAATTGTGTTCAGTTCTGATTGCCCAGTTTTCGGAAGGATATTATCGAGCTGGAGGCTGTTCAAAAGAGATTTATCAGGACTTTGCTGGGTATGGAAGATAACAGTAATGGGAGTTGTCTTTTCCTTAGGATGGGGAATTTCAAGACTAGGGCTCACGTTTTTAAGATGACAGGAGAGACATTTTTAAAAAAAGACACGAGGGGCAAATGTTTTACACAGAGAGGCATTCACGTATGGAATGAACTTCCTGAGGAACTGGTGGATGAGGGTTCACTTACAACATTGAAAAGACACTTGGATAAGTACATGAATGGGAAAGGTTTGGAGGGATATGGGCCAGGAGCAGGCAGGTGGGACTGGTTAAGTTTGGGATAATGTTCAGCATGAGCTGGTTCGACCGAAGGGTCTGTTTCTGTGCTTTATGACTCTGGCATTTTCATATTGTCATAAAGTTACCATGTTCTGCATTCAGAAAGATCCCTACAGCCTTTTTGAGTGGTTGCCCATTTAGTGCCCGTTTAACAGGATAAAATAAAAGAGCATGGAGCTCCACTGTATCACAGCAGGACGCATTTTACAGACATCTTTTATGGATACATTCATTACAATAATCTGATGTAAACCTGTTGATAACAAAGGGATCTGAACTCACAACTCTTTGAGAGTTCTGTTCATTCCCTGTGCTCAATTTGTGTTTATTTCATTGGAACTCTTAGGCAAAACAAATAATTTGCCTGATTAACATTATTCACATCCATTAGAAAATTGCAAACAGATCTCCCTCAAGGTCAACCTTTTTTTTAACAAAATAAAAGCCCATTTCCAACAAAAATAATTGCATCTCTCCTATTGTATGTCACATGAACACAAGGTGCGCCCATTTTGATTGCATTTTTCTCAAGGCTTGTCTTCGTACTGAAAAGGTGGGTGGCTGGTACATGGAACACATCAGTTTGACTTTCATCAGCCTCTGGATATTTTGAATAACCACATCTTTCTTATTTGACCCTGGAAGTTATGCCAAATATCAGTACAGGTTCCTGCCCTTATGTGCAGTTCAGGTACTGGTTTTGACTGGGGACCGTACTCATTGGCTGGTTTTGGTGTAAATTCAGAACTCACCTGTTGGATGGGGCAAGAGGGCTAGAGTGTTTGAACTCCTGGGATTAAATAGCATGGCACAATAGGCCCGGACTCACCTGTTTTGTGTGTGGGCATATACTACAAAGCCTCTCAAATCAATAAAGCTTGGAAGGTATTGAGGTCAAAATGGAAAGGCCTGGGATTTCACTATCGAGCAAGGAAGAGCATTCCAGCTCCTCTGAGCCCTACAGGGCCACAATTATTTATTTTTAAAGAACTTACCCCTTTTCAATCTCTTCAATTCACTCCCATCCTGTGTTCTCCAGGTGTTTGACTCCCTACCATTTCCAGCCTGGTTTGGTCTATACCGGTCTAACAGCACTATTTTGGAAAGGACCCTGCTGGATTTGGATAGACGTCCTTGCTGCGTGCCCAGAAAATGTGTGAAAATAGACACCTGAGGGGAGCTCCAAGGTGTATAAGGCATTTAAATGGTTTAAACAAACCCTTCCACACAATTTCCCATCGATTTAGGTAGGGATAATGTTTGCTCACTAGTTGTGAGTTAGAGGTTAGACGATCTTACGGGAGATTTGAACATCAGATCTCATATTCTGAGAGTCATCGATAGCTTAAAACCACTGATAAATCCGAGGAGATCCCAACAATGTCTATCGTACTTTGAATTTGATACAAAACATGTTGCTCGTATGTCACATCTACCCAGCAATCTCTCTTGTCATAACTCAGTATTGAGGGCCTCTTGGGCACAGTGGTGGTGTCCTTAACTCTGGTGCAGGAGGACTGGGTTCAAGTCTCACCTGTTCCACAGTTGAGCATGTTAATTTTAAAAATATATTATTATATTTATATAATAATATGTATATTATATATATTTATATAATAATATAATATATATATATTTATTATATATATATATTTATATAATAAAATATAAATTATGTATATATATATATAATTTTCTCTATTTACTCAATGGTCAGTGCGTTTCAGGGTTGCTTTCTCTATGTGCCACAGTTTTGGATTCAAGACACATTCTGCTCAAAGTTATTTCTTTCTTGCGATCTGAAAATTCTACGACTCCCAGTCATCCTCAGACTTTTAACAATGCATGTTCTTGAGTCTAACTGAGACACCTCACTTGCTTTTTCATTAGTGTCCTGCTCTCCAAGCCTTGGCCTATCTCAAGCCTTCTCAGCTGCCAACTCGCTTTCAGCGCTATTCTTTAAAAGGTTTACAAAAGCATGAGGAGCATGGAGACAGTGAATATCTGAAGTGTTATTCCTCGGTGGGGGGAGCCCAAAACTGGAGGACATAGGTTTTATGTGAGAAGAGAATGATTTAAAAGAGACCCGAGGGGTAACTTTTTCATGCAGAAGGGATGTGTGTATGGAATGAGCTGCCAGAGGAAGTAGTGGAGGCTGGTACAATTACAACATTTAAAAGGCATCTGGATGGGTACGTGAATTGGAAGGGTTTGGAGGGATGTGGGCCAAATGCTGGCAAATGGGACTAGGTCAGATTGGGATGTCCAGACAGCATGGATGTGTTGGACTGAAGGTTCTCTTCCCATGCTGTATGACTCTATGTTCCTTGTGCTGAACTTGCAACACTTCACCCATAGTGTTGCTGCATTGAAAAGGAAAATATAAGACATTTTATAAGTGACACCTTTTTTGATTTGGAATAGTACAGTTAAAAATGGATTGGTATATCATAAGACCACTTCAGCAGAGAAAAAAGTTTCCTTTCTATGTTTGGAAATACATCTAACCAGGTTCTGATGTGACTCTTGAGGTACTATGGTATAGTTATAGATTTGAGGTAAGGAGCAGTAGGTTTAGAAGGGATGTGAGGAAAGCTTTGTTTTGCTCAGAGGATGGTGGGAAATTGGGCTCCCTAATTCTAAGAAGTGGTAGAGGCAAAAACCTCCATTACAATTAAGTAGTATTTAGATGTGCACTTGTGAAGCTAAGGCACACAAGATCAAGGCTGTGTGCTGGAAAATGGGATTCGAATAGTTGGATGGTTGCTTTGACTGGCACAGAATTGATGGGCCAAAGGGCCTTTTCCTGTGCTGTAAATCTCTGTTCCTCGTGCTAGGAATTGATCATTTCCACATGGCTGCCAGGACAGAAAGTCCATTCAATAGATGTTTAAGAATCTCCAATTAATTGTGTCCTTTGCGTCTTAATCCAACTCAATCCAGCCAATGTCTTTCTTGTTTTGGAGCGGTGAAATCAGGTTGTAAACAGAAGGTGTACCCAGAAACATAGTTAGGGTGCAATTACAGCAAGGTGACTCATGCTAAAAGGTGAAGTTTCCTGACTGACAGCTGGCAGTTAATCGGAAAATCTGGTCTCATTCTTTCCAACCGTGAGCAAAGCAATCAGTGAGGCTTCCAGTGGCAGGAGCAGGAGCCGAACCAATGATGTGGAGATTGACTGGTAGTTGTTGTTGCATTGAGATGAATTGTGTGCCAGATTCCAATATTCCATGAATGTCTCAGTGCGCTCCATTGACAATGAGGCACGGATAATTACTTTATCACTAGGCTGTTTGAAAAATGAGAGAATGAAATGCTGAATCTGCCAGAAAAAATTCAATTACGTCTGTCAGCTCTCTCAGGTGAACATAAAGTATCCCCTGGCAATAGTGGAAGAAGGGCAGGAAATCTTTCTCGCGAAATTTATTCCTCATCCAACTCCTTTAGTCTTCTCAAGGTCATGAGAAAATCTGTATAACTGAATCCTTCCTTTTTTTGGCCCTCCTCTTCCTCCCTTCCCATCTCTTCCTTCCCTTTCTCCCATTCCTCTCCTTCCTTCTTTTGTCCCCTTCCGTTGATTGGAGCAGACTCAGTGATTTGCCGATCAGGCTATTGCTCACAAGATTGAAAACTTCATTTCACTGTTGTGCAGTGGCTTGCGATATGACTATGAAGCTGCTGCCCCAACATGAATGTCATTCAATACATTTCTATTAATTCCTCTCGGTACATCGATCTGCTCCTGCACTTAACTTTGCAAGTTAAGCTTTTCATTTGTGAAGAAGCTGCACAGCCTATTTGCTTCCTGTCAGCTTCCATTTTCATGGAATGCCTTTCCTTGCTCTTAGCAATTTGCAATAACCTTTCATCTCCTTATTAAACTGCTTGCAATGTGTTTTCTCCTCCTTGCTGTCCTTTTACAATGATCCTGAGCTGTACCTCAGGTTGGCAGAAGCATTGGGATTGGGGAAGGTGCAGACAGTTTCCTAGATGTAGAACAGACACCTTCTAAATTCTTACAATAGTTTTAAGATCTGGCAGCCCATCAGCTTGGGCAGTTCCCTGCACAATGCCAATATTGGGAAACAGGAAGAGTGATGTAGACTCTGGAAAGATGTTGGGTGGTGAAGAAAGCTTTTAGCATGCTTGCTTTCATTGGTCAGAGCATTGAGTGTAAGAGTTGGGACATCTTGCTGCAGCTGTACTAGACTTTGAATAGGTCACATTTCAAATACTGTGGGCAGTTATCGTCGCCATACTATAGAAAGGATATTATTAAACTAGAAAGAATGCAGAGAAGATTTACTAGAAGGCTATATGGACTGGAAGTGTTGTTTTGTCAGGAGTGGTTGGATGGGTTGGGACTTTCTTTTCCCCCTGGAATGTAGGAGACTGGGGGGTGATCTTATAGAGGTTTATAAAACCATGAGAGGCACAGAAAAGGTAGATATCCAATGGCTTTTCCCCACGGTATGGGAGTCTAAAACTAGAGGGCATAGACTTAAGGTGAAAGGGGAAGAGATACAAAAGGGTCCAAAGGGGCAATTCTTTGATACAGAGGCTGGTGAGTGCCTGGAACAGGCTGCCAGAGATAGTAGTGGAGGGGGTATGATTTTGTCTTTTAAGAAGCATTTAGACAGGTATGTGGATGGGATAGGTATAGAGGGATATGGACTAAATGCAGGCAAATAGGACTAGATTGACTGTGAAAGCTGTGTGGCATGGAGACATTTGACCAAAGGGCCTGTTTCCATGAGTAAACTTCTATGGCTCTAATAGTGGGAGTTGCGAAGGCTTAGTAGAATGTGGAGCTTTGAAGCAATTTATAAAGGACGGGTTGACTTGGTAGAGCTTGGGCTAGATTGGAGCAATTTTGCTGCTTAGGGGAGGGTTTTGTGGAAGTCAGGAACATGAGGGGATTAATTTGCAGAGCTGGGTATTGGGATCCCGGAGTGGCGACCCCAGAGTTTGCAGATGTTTAGACGAGAATGATGCAGACGCCTGTCCATTTATGGGATCTGGAAAGAGTTTGACGCTTATTGCTGAACTTCTTGACTCACAGACAGTGCTGTAAATATGTCTGTCTCATGGATCTAGCTCTGTTCTTTCTCTGTGATCTGTCAACATTCTCCATGCCCCACAAAACCTAGCTCACATTGCTTAAACAAAAGCAAAAACATTTAAAGTGGAGACATGCTGCAAAAAGTTCAATGACCAAGCTCTCTAACAAGAACAGAAATTGCTGTAAAAGCTCACCAGGCCTGGCAACAGCTGTGAAGAGAAATCAGAGTTAATGTAAGGCTCACCGGACCCCATACTTTAAGTCTGATTTCTTTTCTCCGAGATTTCTCTGATTTACAGCATCTACAATTGTCTTGGTTTTATTCGACAAGCAAGTTGTCTCTTCAGAGCACACATTAGTCTATGTACATCGGCTTGGTTGGAATTCAAATTTGAACTATTTTATTCCTGTGGGACGTAGATTGTGTGTCCATATGGGGCAAAAATACCCACAAAGTACCCAAAGCTTTCAACCATCTGTATAATTCTTACTAAGGCTTCCAACGTTTGTGGTAGATTACATGAAATAAAATCTAAAACTCATCTTTGTTTTCATCTTATCAAATGTAACAGAACAACTGACACAAACATGACGGGCTGAATGGCCTCTTCTGTGCTGTAAGATGGCTCTATGACAGGTGCAGGAGAACAAATGAGTCTGATATATCTTTTACTTCAATGACATTCCAAAGGTCTATTTAAGCTCCACCCCTACCTTATACTATCATCCATATGACTATCTAACAACCTCTTAACTGTCCCTAATGAAGCCAACTCCACTATCCTCTCCGGCAATGCATTCCATAACCCGACCACTCTCTGAGTTCTGAATAAACTGCCTCTCCAAACCATTGCCCCATCATTGATGAGTATTAGTAGATCCCCTGACCTAATAACATATCAAAACTATTTGGAAAGCTCCAATTGACTGGGCTTGGACGGCATTTTGGAGGACGGGAATTCTTTGTTTCAGTTCCAAATTGTCTAGCTTAAATTTTAAGTTGCTCGACGATTTCCCGATCAGTGCCAAACAACTTCCCTGTTATATCATTGTATATGGATGGTGCAGCGGCTCAGTGGATAGCACAGCTGACTCACAGAACCAAGGACCTGGGTTCGATTTTAACTTCGGCTGTGTCCCTGAGTCTGCATGGGCGCTCTGGTTTCCTCCCACAGTCCAAAGCTGTGCAGTTGGCCACAGTAAATTTTCCATAGTGTCCAGAGATGTGCAGGTTGGGTGGATTAACCATGGGAAATGTGGGGTTACAGGGATAGGGGGGTCTGGATGGGATGCTCTTTGGAGGAATGGTGCAGACTCGATGGGCTGAATGGCCTTTTTCTGCACTGTAGGGATTCTATATTGCAATAAATAGCAGGTCACTCCTGTAAGTTAGGTGAACATTGCCTTGAGCAGTTTTTCAGCAAATTAAAACGAGACAAAATACAGCTGTTGATAATAGGTAGAAGGGAATATAGCCCCAGACAGTTGAGACCATATCGGTGAGACTGATGATGTATAGTGTTCCAAAGCCACTTCCTCCACAACGCCAACAACATTTGGCTCTCTCGTGAATCACTTTTGTCGATAAATCTCTTCAAGGATGACTCTACTAAGCATTTCCCAGCCTTTCACAGGAAATTAAAATAATTGAACTCGCTAACTGGGATCTGCTTCAAAAATGAGCCAGTGTGTGTACTACGGGGTGAGGGGGAATGCACATCATGCAAACACTTTTGCAGTGGGACTAATCTGATTTGGCCGTTTATGTCGTGTATACCTTCAGGATTACCATGGAAACAGTATGCTGGCTTTCGATAACCAGCATGAGACATGAAAGGATTGATGATGGACTGCCTCTGTGTATCTATCTACTGGTCACAAGCACATGAGACATGCTTGTCTGCTCATTGCACTTTGATGACAGCCTTTCTATTTCCAATAATCTGTAAATTATGGGGGTAGCAAAATACTGAGGGTAGAGTGAGCTTTCGTCCCAGTCCAGTGTGCCATTGAGGTGGCATAAGGTTGAGAAGGGCGTTGTGAATTTATCACCCTGTAGGTACAACAATAATAAATGCACCATAGAATCTCTATGGTGTGGAAGCAGTCCATTTGGCCCATCGAGACAACGCTGGCCCTCCAAAGAGCATCCTACCCAGATCCCTATCCCTGCAACCTTGCATTTCCTGTGCCCAATCCACCTAACCTGCACATCTTTGGACTGTGGCAGGAAAACCCATACAGTATTGGGGAGAATGTGCAAACTCCACACAGACAGCCACCCGAGGCTGGAATCGAACCTGGGTCCCTGGCACTGTGAGGCTATTTACTGGGCCATCTAGAATTTAAACAATTTATGGAAAAGGAAGCTTGCATTTATACAGTGAATTTCATGATCTTTAGAACAAGGGAAAACACTTCACAGCCAAAGAAATATACTTGAAATGGAACTTAAAGAATTGCAAATCTAAATAAAGAACTCCGTTATTGGTGCGGGTTAGCCAATGTGCACTAGTGTCAGTTCCCAGTTAAATGGGAAAGGGTATCCAATTGTAAGCCCACTGATCAAATCAAAAAGAGTTACTGCGAAGATAGTCATACCTCATGATGGTGACCCCTAAGTAACATAGGGAAAAGCTGAAAGAGGTATTAATCAATTGAACATGGTTACTATTGGCCAGAAACTGAATTAGACTCACCGTATAAACACAATAGCTACAATGCAGGTCAGAGGCTCAGAATCCTCTAGCAAGCAACTCATGTTCTGACTTCCCAAAGCATCTACAAGGCACAAGTCAAGAGTGTGATGGAATACTCCCCACTTGCCTGGATGAGTACAGCCCCAACAACACTCAAGAAGCTTGATACCATCCAGGACAAAGCAGCTCACTTGATTGGCACTACATCCACAAACATTCACTCCCTCCACCACCAACGCTCAGTAGCAGCAGTGTGTACTATCTACAAGATGTACTGCAAAAATTACCAAAGATCCTTAGACACCACCTTCCAAACACATGACCACTTCCATCTAGAAGGACAAGGAAAGCGGATACATGGGAACACCACCACCTTGCAAATATATCACCATTCCTTCACTACCTCTGGGTCAAAATCGCGGAATTCCCTCCCTAAGAACATTTCCTCCAGGAAGGGGTGGCCCCACTGCCCATGAACTCTAATGGTTCATGAAGGCATCTCATCACCATTAGGGTTGGGCAATTAGGGATGTGTAATAAATGCTGGCATAGTCAGTCATGCCCACATCCTATGAAGGGATGGTAAATTAGTGTTAGAGGTGAGTAGCTCCACAGGATCAACTTGACCCTTTATTATCCCTGTCAGCACCATCTCCCCATGGAGAGGAAATTTCCATTCTACGTGTCAAAAGTACTGATGGATGTGAAAAGTTCTATCTAAACTGAACTTTTTCCTTCTTTATGAGTCTTAAAAATGTTAGCAACGAACATATCAAAGCGGGTGCAGACTGTTATCTGTGGGATAGAGTTGCCAGAGTCTTGAGTATTCATTTTGAACAAAAATGGAGCAAAAATCTATTTCGGTTTTAAGTTGTGTTCAATTTCTAGGCGATTAATAGTCAAACAGCCAGCAAAACATGGATTAAAATTTGCAGACTCTGTAGAAAACATTTTCTACACAAACGCATTCTGGCCAATTTAATGTATATTTGAATCATGTCCCTTGCCAAGCTTGGAACTGACAGGAGTTATTGAAAAGATATTCATCTTTCTAATTGCTCCTCTGCCTTACATAAGGACCAGGCAAATCTGTCAAACTTATACATCAGTCTTCATTTTGGAAACAGAGCCTATTACCATGCAGAGGTCTTAGAAGTAATTACAGTAGGGTGGCATAGTGGCTCAGTTGTTGGAAATGCTGCCTCACAGCTCCAGAGACCAGGGTTCAATTTTAGCTTCAGGTGACTGTGTGGAATTTGTGCATTCTCCCCTTGTCTGTGTGGGTTTCCTCCAGGTGCTCCAGTTTCCTCTTAATGTCCAAAGATGTGCAGGTTAGGTGGATTGACCATAGCATATGCTAGGTAACAGCAATAGGGTAGGGGGTGGGTGTGGATGGGATGCTCCTTGGAGGTTTGGTGTGGACTTGATGGGCTGAATGGCCTGCTTCCACACTGTAGGGATTCTATGATCATCTAACTCTTTGGTAGCCTGTGAAATATTTCTAGAATGTATGCAATCCCTCAAGTGAGTATACTTGAGAATGAACAATAATTGATTTTATTTGCCAGTGTTAGGCTTGTGGAGGCTATGAGATGAACAATGGAATTTCCATGTTTGGAGATCAGCAGTAGGATGACTGGTTTCAACAGCAGGCAGGCTGAAGTGGACAAAGTTAGAGGTCAAATAAACACAGGGTGCTGGAGAAATTCAGCAAGTCTGGCAGCATCTATGGAGAAAGAAACATAGTTAACATTTTGAAACAACGATTCTTATTGGCTCAACTGAGAACTGTCAGAAATTTTTTCATCTACTTTCCCCAGAGATGGAGGAGGTGCAAAGGGAACAGATGATGTAAAGGCCCAGTGCAGAAGAGAAAGGTAATGGAGGCCAAGGCTGATGGTTTTAGTAATAGGAAAAAAAAGTCAGAAATTGTGACTGGGAGTCAAGGTTGCAAACTGTGTAGATCAGTGTGAGAGGGCGGCCAGAGTGAGGGCTGGAATTGATGGCTCAGTTACTGATGTAGTGGCTGGAAGGGTTTATAGGGAATTCAACAGGATGCTTTCTGTGTTCCTGGTCTCTGTGTGAGGAAGCGGACAGCTTGACAGAGAGTGGGCCATGGTGAGTTGTTTAACAATATACAAGCATTTGCCAGGGTTAAGAGAGAGTACAGAGATAGGCAGCGTATCACCAGAGGGAACCTCCTGCTGATTACCAACACCACATTACCACTTCTTCTCATCACCAACATCAGCTGAGGAATCGGTTCTCTTCCATGTTCAACACCAATTGGAGGAAGAACTGAAGGTGACAAAGGTACAGAATGTCCTCAGTCGCTCAGCAGTGTTACTGGCCAGACCAAACTCCCTCAAAATATGTGAAGAAGAGAGGCTAGATTCTAACATTTTCTTATTTTAAAAAAACAAGTGAGAGGAGCTATATTCCAGATGCAATTCAATTGGACAACATACCAGTCTTGAAGCAAAACACACGTTATTTACAGACTATTATTAAAGTATAAAGAAAGGAAAAAATTGGAATAACAACTCGATTGAAAAGCTGAACAGAATAGTAGATTATTCAGTTACTAAACAGTAACTGTTCCAATATAGTAACATCACAAAAACACATGGCAAAGGCAAATTCAGTAAAATAGATTGTTTCATATATAATTCCCTAGTCCAAAAGGAAAAACATCAAAGTAAAACTCTGAAAAAAGTGAGTAGCAGGGAGAGGTGTACTCAGCTTCTAGGTCCCAGCAACTGCTGCTGAAAAACTAAAACTAAAATCCTTGGTTCTTTGGGAGCTTGACCTCACCCATTCAGGCTGCTTCTATTGTTCCAACTTTTGAAAATAACCCAAAGCCTCACATGTTGTTTATTTTATTGGCTCTGAATGGACCAGTCAGCACCTCTACTTCAAGCTTTCTTAATAAAAGAAACGAGGACAAAATGCACTTCTTAAAGCCATAGTATCATAACAGTAACAAGACTGACTGAGCTGGCTGACTCCTAAAGGGCACAGTTACTACACTGGGCCTGTGGCAGATAGTAAGGGAACCAATAAGAGGGAACAAACATACTTGACATCACCCTCGCCAATTTACCCATAGTCAATGCTTCTAGCTATGACAGAATTGTCACAGCTGACCAATGCACAGTCCTTGTAGACACAGTCCCACCTGCATGCTGAGATTATTCTCCACTGTGCTGTGTGGAATCAACACTGTGCTTCATCGGTCAGCCTCTGAGCAGCACCAGGCAAAATGGGATATTAGCCAGCTGAACTCACACTTGTGTACCAAACAATGGAACCAGCAAGTGTTTAGACAGAGCTTAGTGATACCACAATCTCAGGATAAAATCACAGCTCTGCCATCTTGGAACTTTAAACATCTAACAGGAGGGGGAAGAGGGATCACCAATGTCACCATTCTGCATGGCAGCAGAGCCCAGACTACCAGTGTAAATGTAAAGGCTGAATCATTTGTGTTCATTTTCAGCCAGAAGTACTGAGTGGATGATCCACCTTGGCCTCCTCCAGTGTACCCCAGCATCACAGATGCCATTCATTAGCCAATTTGATTCGCTCCATGTGATATCAAGATACAGCTGAAGGCATTGGATGCTGCAAATGCTATGGGCCCTGACAGTATGACTCAAGACTTGTGCTCCACAGTTAGCTAGGTCCCTTACCAAGTTGATGCAGTAAAACTAAAACCCTGGCATTTACCTGACGATGTGGAAAAATTCCCAGTAATGTTCTGTACACGAAAGGCGGGACAAATCCAAATCTCTTAAAGCCATTAAGCCAGTTAATCCCAGGCTAGTTAATCCCCCATCAGTCTAGTCTTGATCGTCAACAAATGTATGGAAGGAATCATTGACAATGCTGTACGTAGCACCTACGCAGCAATATTCTGCTCAGTAATGGTTAGTTTGGGTTCCCCCAGGGCTATTCAGCTCTTGCCTTATTATAGCTTGGTCCAAATGTGGACAAAAGAATGTCACAGATGAGGCAAGAGTGACTATCATTGACAACAATACTAGATTTGACTGTGTGCAGCACCAAAGAGCACTTGCAAAGCTGGAGTCGCTGGGAATCAGTGAAAAATTCTCCACTGGCTGGAGTCAGTTGGATCAGCCACAATCCTATTAAATGGTGGAACAGACTTGAGGGGCTGACTGGCCCAATCCCATTTCTATTTCTTGTGGTGTTATGGAGCCATACCTAACTCAAAGATGATTGCAATTGCTGGAGGCCAATCATATCAGTCTCCATGGTGTCTTGGCCCAACCATCTTCAGCTGTTTCATCAATGACCTTCCCTCCATCATAACATCACAAACAGGGATGTTCAGCATTGTTTGTGACTCATCAAAAACTGAAGCGTTCTCTGCCCAGAAACAGCAATACCTCAAGAGTATCCAGGTTTGGGTTTATAAGTGGAAAGTAACATTCATGCTTAAGTGATCCAAATGTCTCACAATGACAATTTCCAACAAGAGAGAATCTAATCATGTCCACTTACCATTCAGTGGTACTACCATCACTGAATCCCCTCACTATCAACCCCCTGAGGGCTACTATCAATCAGATATTTACTCGAGTATAAATATACTTTCGCTACAATTGCGTATAGACAGTGGCAATCTTGCAGCAAGTAATTCATTTTGTAACTTTTCGAAGCCTGTCCATCATCCACCAGGTACAAGGCAGGAGTGTGGTGAAATACTCCCCATTTGCCTGGGTGGTCGAAGATCCAACAGCAATCAAGGAATCTCACACCGTCCAGGGCAAAAAAAAGCCCATGTGATTGACGCCGCATCCAGAAACGTTCACACCTCCTCCATGACTGGTACACAATAGCAGGAGGAAATACCAATGATAAGATGCACTGCAGCTACTCACCATTCTTCCTCCGTCAGCACCTTCCAAAGCAATATCTACATCCTAGAAGGATAAAGGCAGCAGGTACAGAGAACACCACCACTTGCAAGTTCCTGTCCAAGCCACTCATTGTCCTGACTTGGAAATATATTGCTGTTTCTTCACTGTCTTGAGGTCAAAATCCTGGAATGTCCCCCCTAAGGACATTGTGATTCTACCTGCGGTACAAGGACTGCAGTAGTTCAAGAAACCAGCTGACCACCACCTTCTCAAACATAATAAGGGATGGCCAGTAGACGTTGGCCCAGTCAGCAAGGCCCATGTCATATAAAAGAATAACCAAAAATAATTTGTGAAACATATATGGTTGTACAAGGGAGGCTGAAGGAGCACCTAAACAAATTGTACAAATTACAAAATCGAAACATTATCATTGTGCACAACAAAAAAGTCTAGGTGCGATGATTCCTTTAAAATATTGCTTAAATGGTGAATTGAACTGGAAAAAAATTAATGGAGCCATGGTGATTTGAAAGTAAATTGCTGATAAAAGTTTGCTGGATAAATCTTGGTCTGATTTGAACCATTACAAGACCTCAGCTTACTATCAGCAGCCCTTAATTGATATTCTAAAGCTCTGATCTAAATCAAGAGTCTGATCTCCATGTGCATTGTTTTTCTAGTGTTCTCTTGAGGTCTCTTGATCTTAAGATTTCTTTAGCCTTTTGCCAGTACAAAGAATATATTATAAGGTGTCATTTCAGTGATATAATAAATGTCAAAAAGCCATCTGCATATGGAGATTGAACAAGTGACACTCATAACTTGCGAAAGTACGTCAGCTCCCTGGTTCTGTAATAAGACTCTAGTGAAAGTGTTAGCATTCAAAATATACAGCGGCTATAGATGAACACCCCATCCTACAAATGTCCTCCAAACTACCTGTGAAAATTCACTTATGGGGTTGGGGGATGAATGATGAATCAGAGAAAAACCACCCACCGGCTTTCACGCAGGAAACAGAGAAGCTGCAAGAGGTCTCCCCTCCAGTCAGAGAACTTGTCTCTCCTGTGCACTGCCAGTCAGAGATCCCCCTTCTCCTTCTCATGCAGTTTCTCAAGAGACAGAATCTGTGATTGGTGGAACAGTGATGGGAGGAGTGGTGGTTGTGGTAGGGAGGGAATCTGTGATTAGAAGGATGAAGGGTGGGAGAGAGGGAACTGGCCCCAGTCCTACTGTTACGTGTTTCACTCTTAATTACGCTCTGGGTATTTAGGTATCAGTAATAAATGCTGACTAGGAACAGTTGCATCTCACATTCTGCAAATGAAAAAAAAATCAATTGCTTCTGGTCTGAAACTCCCTGTAGTACAAGATACGAAACAATCATGACCACTGAAAGACTGACAAGCTAATCACTAAACCCTACTGATGCACATCGATCAAATTCCACATGCCACCATTTCAAAATCCAAACTCTCATATAAATGATATTGAATGTATAAAAATCACAATTCATCCACAACTATATATGCGTATATGTTACAGTTTTGGTATTTATTCTATCTTACCGATGTAAAGAAGAAAATACTTTGCAAAAAATCTCAGGGGAATCACAGGCTAGAGTTAGTTATTTACTGTCTCTTCTAATGAAGGGCTTAGTGAGAATAAAAAGAAAGGCCCTGGAGAAGATCTCATCAGAAGCCCTCAAAAATCAGAACTTGGTCCCTGAGGGACAACACTCTCAAAATGATCGAAACAAATTTCTCAGCATGCAAGTGTGCCAGAATAAATATTCAAGTTGCAATGTTGAAAAGAATAGGTTTTATTCAAAGGTGTTACTGTTTGTAAACTTATGCAGATTAAAGTATATTTCTGATAACCCAATGAAAAGATTTAGAGTCAAGCTCTCTAAGCACAACCAATGAGTGAACAACACATGCCTGTATGCAAAAGTGGTAGCATTTTGTTACTTCCCCAGGTCAATGCTGGCGTTATGTAGCTTTCTTTTACTGAGGGCTTCCATCCAGTGTGTTGAATTGGGATATCTTTCAACCAATCTTTTGCTTTCTGCATGGTTAATTTAGAAAGAGAATGGAAGTACATTACAGGAAGTCATGGCCATTCCCAACATTCAAAGGAATCAGGGTTCAGTAACTCACAATGATTAAAGCAAGTGTAATAACATTAATGATGAAAAGGATGACGTTAAAGAATAGTGAATCCCACAGTACATCCACCCAGAGTAGATCGTTTCTATCCCAGGATTAGAATGGAAGTCAATGAGGATATTGCAATGCCTGAGTTATAACGTCCCAAAATTTTCAGGTTATGAGAACCATTACTTTCGTTTGGAATTTTTTTGTGCTACTCCAACATTCAAGAAAGCTGACAGAGGGGAAGCAGACAAATTATTGTCTTAAATGTAGACGTTTATAAAATAATCCCAGGTATAGATAGAGTTAATGGTAGTTGTGTTTTGCTTAGGATGGGGGATTTCAAGACTGGGGGGTAAATTTTAAGGTGAAAGGAGAGAGATTTGAAAAAGACATGGGGGGCAATGTTTTTACACAGAGAGTTGTTTGCGCGTAGGATGAACTTCCTGATGAAGTGGTAGATGTGGGTACAATTACAATGTTTAAAAGATATTTGGACTATAGGCCAAGAGCAGGAAGGTGGCACTAGTTTAGTTTGGGATTATGTTCACATGGACTGAAGAATCTGTTTCCATGCTGTATGAGTCTATGACGCTATATAAAGACTGAAACACTGTGGATGCTAGAAATTGAAAAGGGTCTTGAGGAAGGGTCAGTGGACCCGAAATGTTAACTCTGTTTTCTGCCCACAGATGCTGCCACACCTGCTGAACTTTCCCAGCCATTTCTGTTTTTGTTTGCCGTTATCTCTTTTCAAGAATTGACCAGAATTACCTGGACAGTGTCTGAACTCATTGATAGTGATTTACTGCTCACTGAGCATTGCATGGTTGTGTAAAGTAAACTAAAATAAAATTCTAGAAATAGGCAGTAGGTTTGCTAGCATCTGTGCAAAGCAAAACAGAATTAAGCACCAGCTTGTAAGTACTTCCATGTTTTTATCTGCATTTCAGATCTGTGGTGTTTTGTTTTTGTCTAATGTTATGTCTGATAAACCTGATACAGTTTTTTAAGGTGACTAATGTAGCGAGCATGAGGTTGTCGACATAGATGTCATTTATTTGGACTTCTAGAAAGCATTTGATTAAGTCCATCACAAGAAATTGTCAGTGACAAGATTATTGACTTGTTAGCAAATTTGCTGAATGGCAGGAAGCAGAAGGTAAGTATAAGGCAATGGTGCCCAATCTATGGCTTATCCTCCTTTGACAGCCCAGAAACAGGGCCTTCGGCCAGAGTCCCCATCTCTAATACTGTATCACAAACCAAACTAAGGCCTAGAATGAATCCAACTTGTCCTTGATCTGCTGCCCTTTCAGTTTCTGCTCAAAGTGCAGCAGAAAAGAGCAATAGACCAGGCGGTCTTCATAAACAGTTTTTATTCAGGCTTTGCGGTACAGCCTATTAGTCTCATGTTTGTACTGAGCTAAGTGGGAAATATAGGGCATTTGCTGGTGACAGGCATGGGTTACTGTCTGCCATTTTTTATAGTAGGCAATAAGTAGCAGAGCCCCCCTTTGTGGCTGCTATCTTTGTGGAGGAAGGGTGGGGGTGGGGCAGGGGTTCAAAGTGCGGCAGTCTGTCTTAGGGAAGCAAATCTGTTGCCCTTATCTGGCCTGGCCTACAGGTGACTTCAGACTCACAGTGAGCGGGTGACTCTTAATTGCACTCTGGGTGTTAGGGATGGACAATGAATACTGGCCTAGCCAATGGCATTTTTGTTTTCCTTTATTCATTCACAGGATGAGGGTGTCGCTGGCCAGGCAGCATTTATTACCCAGAGGGCAGTTCAGAGACAACCACATTGCTGTAGGTCTGGAGTCACGTGTAGGCCAGACCAGGTAAGGATGGCAGCTTCCTTCCCTAAAGGGCATTAGTGAGCCAGATAGGGTTTTCCAACAACCTATGCATAATCATCCTTTGACTCTTAATTCCAGACATTTATTGCATTCAAATTGCACCATCTGCCATGGCGGGATTTGAACCCAGGTTCCCAGAACATTATCTAGGTCTACTGGATTAGCAGTCTGGTGAGAATACCACTAGGCTATTGCCTCCCAAATCTGTGTTGGAATAAAAGGAGCCATGAGTGTGTGCAGCTATCCAAGAGGAGTTACTAACGGAGCCTTCCTTCACTGGGAAATGTAGGAGAATTCCTTATTTCTTGAAATAAAAGTCATAACTTTACAAATATTTAGATTAAAATCTAAATTCTCATATGATGTACTAAGTGCTGATTTATAATATGCAGTATTTACAATTTATTTAATGTGATTAAGCTGTTTTGTTGCTGCTTTACCTTTGTGGATATTCAAATATTAACATGGGTCACTCAACCCAAAACGTTAATTCTGATTTCTCTCTACGGATGCTGCCCAACCTGCTGAGCTTTTCCAGCTGTTTTTGTTTCTGATTTGCAGCATTCACATTTCTTTCGGTTTTGACTTTATACAATGTTATTCTGACCCTGCTGTTTGTGCCCATTTCCTCCATGACAGTGGTATCTACATTTTGAGAGGGTCTTCACTGGCTGTAAAGCGCTTTGAGATGGTGCTTCCGCAAAGCCGTGTGTGAGCCTGAGTATTTTTTTTTAGAATTTTAGAGAAGTAACTCCATCTGGAAACCTGATCACTAACAGTGGGGAGATAGGAGTGGCATAGATATCTCGGAAATTCATGGGTTGATACTTGGGAAGAAATGCTAGAACTAGGGCAAGGTAAAGCCATAAGTGGATTCGAAAACAAGGATAAGAATTTTAAAATCCCACATTCAGATATGGAGGTGTTTTGTGTAACGAAACAAAGACTGTGTGGACAACGGCAGGTGAGACAGCAGGATCCAAACCTGCAACCTATCCATAAAGACAAGGGCAGCAGATATATGGGAACACCACTGTTTGCACATCTCCCTCCAAGACACTCATTGTGTCTGTATCACAGCTCCTTCACGGTCACTGGGTCAAAATCCTGCAAAACCCATCCTAATGTGGTGTACTCAATACATGGACTGAATGTTTAGGAATCTGACTCAGCACCACCTTCTCAAGGGCAATTTGGGGTGGGCAATGCATGCTGACCGAACCCGTGACACTCATATCCTGTGAAAGAATGAAGCAAGCTTCCAGTCTGATTGTGGAATCTGAGCTTACAGACAATGCCAGGCTGGAAATGAACAAATTACACCACCTGGTTTGCACCACATCATTTTCATACCCTGTGAATCATGATGGATACACTCCCTGCCACTAACCTCTCTTTGTTGTGCACAATCTAAATATTAACGCTATCTGACCTCTTTAAGATTATTGTGTTGGCACATGTCTTAAAGATAAAATACTGTGGATGTTGGACATCCAAAACAAGCACAGAGAATGCTGGAGAAACTTACAAGGCAGTATCTGTAGAAAGAGTTAATGTTCCAAACCAACAGTCATCAGTTCTATCTCTCTCTCTCTCTGCTGATGTTGTCGCTTCTTAAAGGGACCACTAATGGTCTTTGCCTCTGTGCAGTAAGTTCTGTCCAGGAGCGCAGTCCCACACCCACAGTGCTCAAAGGAAGTCTTCCCCTCTTCCCCACTGCATTATATTCATTATTCCTTTAGTAGAGCCAGCCTTCTTGGTAATTGCCTTATTGCCTGTAGCAGAAGGCAATTCTGCTACATTAAGGACCTGGTTGGAGTAATTTAGTGATTGCATATCTAAAGAACAGGCGTAATATTTAACACGGAGCACGGGAAACCATCTGTCAGTTGAAAATAATTACAGTAGTGAATCTCTATTATTAGCTGTTGTGGGCACCATATGGCACTTGTCCTTTCAAATAAAGTACTCAGGTTGAAATGTGTGGAAAGGTCCCTGACAGGTGGAACAAAGAGTGAGTGTGTGCTGAAAGGTCCCTGGTCAGAGTGTGAATTGCTGATTGAAGGCTGGCAGAAGAACTTGGGTATTTAAGCCCTTTCAACAATTGCCAATCAAAATCAACATAATCTTGGCACATATTATTGGAGCAACGACCTATTTCAGTTACGATCTCTTGTTTGGTGCAAATTTTTCATTAGGAAGCACAGTGAATCATTTAATCAGTAAGTTCAAAAGAGTCACTAGGAATGGAAGCTGTTGTTTTCTTTGGCTCTGGTGAATGCTTGCTCGGATCTGAGTTCCTCCTCGGTGATTTTCGATTTTTTAAAAAATTGTCTTTCTCGCTACACAATCCTAGTTACCCTGCTTGGAAGTCAGGCCACCATTCTTAATTTTAACCGTAGTCCAGTGTCATGGGTAAAATAATTGGGTTAAACATTGGGATTAGACATGGGTGAGGAGATAAATAGCTGCATGTATTGCATGAGCAAACAATCTATGATGCTGTGGACACGCATTCATTAAAGGCAGTTCAAGGCTGAGATCAATAGATCTTTTAGATACTAACGCCATCAAGGGATAAGATGTTAGTGCAGAATAATAGTATTGGGGGAAGCGATAGCTTAGTGGTATTATTGCTGGACTGTTAATGAAGAGATGAGAGGTCTAAGAAATTCTCTGGGGACCTGGGTTTGAATCCTGCAATAGCAGCTGATGGAATTTGAGTTTGATTAAAACCTAGAATTTAAGGGTCTAATGATGACTGTTGTTGGGGAGAAAAAAAACACAACATCTCCTAAACTAGGAAGTGTACAGCAGAGCAGAAAAGAATTTTGACAATCCAAATGCACAGATAATTTAAGGATAATAGGTGAGTACGAGAAACAATTAAAATGGCTCGTGGAATCTTAACCTTTATTACGAAGGGGAGGAAGTGACGTCTCATGTCTAGATGATAGTTATACTGATGCCATCTGGAGTCCTGTACTCAGCTCTGGGCATCCGACATCAGAAGGGTACATTGCCCTCAAAAGGGTGCAATTGTAGATTTACACACACAATATTGGGGCTTAAACTCTGTTGGCTGGTTACCCCCCATTGACTGCTGAGTTTTGGGGTGTGATATGATCTTCTTGTTAAAATGTGAAAAATGATTAGATAGTGGAGATAGGGAGGAGCTATTTTATGTGGGTGAATTGAGAACAAAAAGAGATAACCTTGAAATAAGAGCTTGGTCTTTCACGAATGCAATGATGGTGAATGTCTCATAAAAAAAAGTTGTAAAAATCTGGTACATTCTCCCCACAGAAAGCTGCAGTTGCTATAGCAGCTGGAGGTTTAAAGATTTGAGATCAATGGGTTTTTGTTGACAAAGATATAAAGGATGGTGGAGAGACAGATGATTCAATGCAGCTGCAGGGGAGGTGACAATACCTTCTGGTATTTACCACTAGATTGTTAGAGACCTAGGTAATGTTCTGGGGAGCTAGATTCAAATCACATCACGGCAGATGGTGGAATTTCGGTTCAATTAAAATCTAGGATTTAGAGTCTAATGAGGACTGTGAAACCATTGCTGACTGTGAGGAAAACCCCATCTTGTTCATTGATGTAATTTAAGGAAGGAAATCTGCTATCCTTATCTGATCCGGCCGACATGTGATTCCAGACCATCAACAATGTGATTGATTCTCAACTGCCCTCGGGGCAATTAAGTGTGGGCAATAAACATTGGCCCAGCAAGTGGCGTTCATGTCTCATGAGAAAATTAAAGAATACCGTTGCGGTGCAGATCAGCCATCTTGTGATTTTAAATGGAATGAACAATTGGATGACTCTCCTGTTAAATCACACTATCCCTTGTATGAATCCCTGAATTCACTGAGGCTAAATGATCTAATAGCCTAATGGCAGGGACAGGGCAATTAATCTTACCTTCTTCTGACATATAACAGTTAAGTTTAGAGGGAGGCTGGGAGAAGGGGGAGATCTGGTTACTTGCTTGACCATAATAAAAAATCTCAGTGGAGGAAGAAGATGAAAAAGTAAAATACGTCAACTGTATCTAACACACCAACATCAGCAGGTTAGTAATAATACCCAGAGGGAGAAATTAAAATGTAGTTCTATAAAGAACTGATAATGATCCCAATAGCTCTGGTCTTTTGATGCATGAGGGAATTTCCATCTCCCATATAGAGAGTGTCATTCAAGAAATTATCCAGGTTCCTGACCACATTGTTGTCTTATTCTGTTAATCCCACTTCCTTTCTCCTACCTCATGTCTCCCAATCAATCACCAACTGAAGACAGAAGTCTGCCCCTAATTCGATGTGATCTCAATTTGGCTAATGATTGTTTGAGTTGATCTTTGAAATGACTCTGGTAGTCTATGGCAACTTGTGTTTGTTTTATATTACTTAAAAGCTAGTTTTTAGTCATCTGTTCTAACGTTCTTTTATGCGGCTTAGCTTTAAATGTTGTTCATCAATGTGCTATAAAGTACTCTGGGACAATTTACTAAATTAAAGGTGCAGTGTAAATGAAAGTCATGGCTGTTGTTAGGAAATGGGCAGGGCCCATATAAGTCCAGCTCTCAAACTGTGGCCTAGTCATAATTATTGCCCAGTAAAATATTTAATTGTTCCTGGGCACTCATTTAATGTAGTGTAGTCAAAGTAACAGAGAGTTGGTCTTTTACCTCGTCAGGATTCTCCTCTTTCCTGCACGACTTGCTCAACATGAGCTTACAACCAATATTGACCCTTCACTCCAGCCACATTGTGATAGCTTCTACATTATTCTACACATAGTCCCCACCCAGTTGAGACCACACGATCACTTAGAGTCATAGAGCACAGAAACAGGCCCTTTGGCCCAAATTGTCCACACTGACCAGGTTTCCTAAACTGACCTCATTCCATTTGCCTGTGTTTAGCCCATATCTCCCTAAGTCTTTCTGATCCATTTATCCAAAAGCCATTCATATGTTGTAATTGTACTTGCCTGCACCATTCAATTATGACAGCTCGTTCCATTCATGCACCATCCTCTGTGTGAAAAAGTTGATCCTCAGGTCCCTTTTTAAATCCTCCTCTCACCTTAACCCTATGGCCTCTAGTTTTGGATACGCTTATCCTGAGGAAAAAGACCTTGGCTACTCACCCTATCTATGCCCCTCATGATTTTATAAACCTCAATAAGGTAAACCCTCACCCCTTGACACTCCTGGGAGAATAGTTCAATCCTCTTCAGACTCTTCCCACAACTCAGACACTCCAGGCCCAGCATCATCATTCTGAACCTTTTTTTACACCTTTTATAGTTTAATAACATCCTTCTTACTTGGGAGTCGCAAAGAAACAGACTAAAGCACTCTGGACCAATGTGGGGGAAAAGATACCTCCAGAGTTCCTTGTTGACGTATCTACACCATCAGAGCTGATCTAGTATGTCATTCTTATCCCAAATTTTCCTTCAAGAAAGATGAACTTTTCTCTGCCACCGAAAACCAGTCTAACTCCTGCTAATACGAGTTCAGTGAATCAGAGTCCTCTTCACAAGATCACAGCCCGATCCAGAGGCCCATAATTCTCTGAGAAAAGAACAAGCTCCTGATGTAAAACCTTGAACTGACCGTATACAGCATAAAATTGTAACTTCTCGCATATTATTAATCAGTGGGATTTATCGTTGGTGATGGGAGTATCCCTCACTTGCTGGAGAGGCAGCAAGTGCCCCACTGAGGCCCTTTTTTTGAGAAGCCCCACAGTCTTAAGTGTGAATCTGGGATTTAACTGGGCAGTGGAACATACCATGGAGGACCATAAACTCGGTGAAAGGGACTGTTTGGTCTGCCTGATCTTTGTTGGCCTTCCAGAGTAAGAAGTTGACCTTGGGATTTTGGGAACTGCAGATGCTGGAGAATCCAAGATAACAAAGTGTGAAGCTGGATGAACACAGCATTCCAAACAGCATCTCAGGAGCACAAAAGCTGACGTTTCGGGCCTAGACCCTACAAGCATCTAATGAAGGGTCTAGGCCCGAAACGTCAGTTTTTGTGCTCCTGAGATGCTGCTTGGCCTGCTGTGTTCATCCAGCTTCACACTTTGTTATCTAAGAAGTTGACCCTGACTGAATGTTGCAGACTGGCACACTCCAGGCTCCAGGGTTACGTGCTGTGGGAAGCACTCAAGCTTAGGGCAGCTACCGCTAAGGTGCAGTGGGGAAAGACCACAGTCTGAGGTCTTCCTGCTGAAGGTAAATGGGGGTCCATGCAGTTATAGGACCCTCCCAGTATTTCAAATGTATGTAAATAAAGTATTGTCTATGTAAGAGAGGCCTTTGGTTTTCTCTGTAAAGTCCAAATCCAATGTTTTGTTTGTTTCCTTGATATGAAACCATACAGAGCAGCACTGGATTTGTGACTATATATATATATAAATACAAAGATACTTTTATGAATAATGTATATTTTTGAAATTAAAATAAAGTAGAATGCATTTCCTGGCGTTGGGAACCCATGGGTGTCTCATTTTCTGCCTTAAGTTAATACTGGTACCTGCATATTGAGATAGTAGTCTGGAGTATTTCAAGCCGTGGATATCTGCACCTATTTGTCCTAAAGGCTGTTTGCTCCTTATCATTAAGCAAGGCTGTTCAATTCCTTGTGGACCACATCATTCCTTTATTTACATCTGTATTGTATGTTGTGAAAAACAGCTTTACAGTGCAGGGTCTAAGACTGTCTCTTCACAAACTCATTCTGGACAGGTAGCTTCTCTTTTAGTAATGTTAGAGCCAAGTGACCACTAACATAACTCTGAATCTTATTATACTGGCCAATGAGAGGCTGGCAGCTCTTCACTGTATAATGTCGCCCCCTAGGAAGTGGGGGCTGCTGTAACAGCCCCCAACTCCTACTGAAGCTGGATCCCTCAGTCAGGCACTGAGTGCCTTTAAATGGCAAACAAACTCCTTTCCTATCCCTCTCCAGAAACTCTCAAGCAACCTGAACAGGTTTTGCACTTTGAACATGGCATGGTCCCACTTGGCATTAAGCAAATAAAGCAGCAGTAGGTTAAAGCCCTGCCGTTAGACCATAAGACCGTAAGACATAGGAGTGGAAGTAAGGCCATTCGGCCTATTGAGTCCACTCCGCCATTTAATCATGGTGGATGGACATTTCAACTCCACTTACCGGCACTCTCCCCATAGCCCTTGATTCCTTGTGAGATCAAGAATTTATTGATCTCTGCCTTGAAGACATTTAACGCCCTGGCCTCCACTGCGCTCCGTGGCAATGAATTCCACAGGCCCTCCACTCTCTGGATGAAGAAATGTCTCCTCATTTCCGTTTTACATTTACCCCCTCTAATTCTAAGGCTGTGCCCATGGGTCCTAGTCTCCCCGCCTAACAGAAACAACCTCCCAGCATCCGCTCCTTCTAAGCCATGTATTATCTTGTAAGTTTCTATTAGATCTCCCCTTAAACTTCTAAACTCTAATGAATTAGTCCATTTAAAGGATCAACTGGCAATGTGACAGAGGAGCAAGGTGGACTTAGGGTCCACCCAGCAAAGAAGAGGTATTGTCTTTCGGATTTTCCACCAGATTTTCACATAATGTGGTATTTTTCTGCCATCTGATTATTTGACTAACATCAGCAGAAGATCTGCATCATCGATGAGAACATTTTCTTGTGAAGCATGTAAAACAAATGTGTTTTCAAACTAATGTTTGAATTGGCAATGTAAGATTATTGAGCCCACTAATTAAGGGTGTCACAGGTGTTTGCAAAGGATGATCTTACATAATTAAACCCTGCCACCTCTCTCAGTTTGAATAGGGGTTCCCTACTTTCAGGTGTGAAACTACAATCACGTTCTGTATAGGTTGTGCTGTGTTCAGTGTATTGCAATTGATTCTGCCAATGTTAGCAGGTACCATCCAACATGGGAGTCTGTGCGTTATAGCAATGATAAGGCCATAAGATGTAGGAGCAGAAACTGGCCAGTCAGCCCATCCAGTCTGTTCCACTATTCAGTTAGATCATGTCAGATCTGATAATCCCAAACTCACTTTCCTGCCTTTTCCCATAACTCTTGCTTCCCTTATTGATTAAAAATATGCCTATCTATAAGTTGGATATACATCATTGACGGGCTTCTGTGGTAAATAATTTCCTAAATTCCCTTCCCTCTCAGTGAAGAAATTCTTCCTTATTTCTGTTTTAAATGTGTTCCCCTGCACTTTGAAAATAATGTAGTCTTGTCTGAGTCTCTCTGAGGAAGACTCCTAAGATTCCTTTTGTTAATCCAGTCATAGAGCTGCGCAGCATAGAAACAGACCCTTTGGTCCAACTTACCCCTGCTGACCAGATACCCTGAATTATTCTAGTCCCATTTTCCAGCATTTAGCCAATTTCCCTCTAAGCTCTTCCTATTCATGTACTCATCCAGATGCCTTTTAAATGTCGTAATTGTACCAGCCTCCACCACTTCCTCTGGCAGCTCATTCCACCGTCAGCATGAAAACGTTGCCCTTCAGGTCCCTTTTAAATCTTTCCCTCCTCTCCATGAATCTACGCTGTCTATTTTTGGACTCCGCTAACCTGAGAAAAAGGCATTGCTATTCAGCCTATCCATGCCCCTCATGATTTTATAAACCTCGATAAGGTTACCCTTTAGTTTCTAATCCTCCTGGGAAATTAGCCCCAGCCTATTCAGCCTGTCCCTATAGCTCGAATTCTCCAGACCTGGCAACTTTGTTGTAAATCTTCTCTGAACCCTTTCAAGTTCCACAACATCTTTGCTGCAGCAGAGAGGCCAGAACTGAATGCAGTATTCCAAAAGATGGAGATGGATGTTGCTGGCTGAGTCAGCATTTATTGCCAGTCTATAGCTGTCCTCGAGAATGTGGTGGTGAGCAGCCTTCTTGAATCACTGCAATCAATGTGCTGTAGATAGACCCACAATCCCTTCATGAGAAGTTCTGGGATTTTGGCCCAGCAGCACTGAAAATATGGTAACGTATTTCTAAGTCATGGTGATGATTGGCTTGTGGGGAGGGGAACTTGCATGGAAACTTGTATTCCCGTGTATCTGGGGCTCTATGTACAGGCAAACATCTCCACTTCCGCCTTATGATGGAGGGAAGGTCATTGATGAAGAAGCTGAAGGTGTTTGGGCCTGGGACACCATCCTGAGGAACTCCTGCAGAGATGTCCTGGAGCTGAGATGACTGACCTCCAACAACCATAACCATCTTCCTAAGTGTCAGGTATGGCTCCAACCACCAGAGTGTTTGCCCCTCTCCCCGATTCCTATTATTTCCAGTTTTCCAGAGGTCCTTGAAGCCACATTTGGTCAAATTCAGGCTGTCACTCATCTCACCTCTGGAATTCAGCTCTTTTATCCATGTTTGAACTAAGGCTGTAATGAGGTCAGGAGCTGAGTGGCCCTGGCGGAATGTAAACTGGGCATGGCTGTGCAGGTTATTGCTGAGCAGGTTCTGCTTGATAACACTGCTGATGACACCTTCCATCACTTTACTGATATTCAAGAGTAGACCGATGGGTGGTAATTCTCCGGGTTGGATTTGTCCTGCTTTTTGTCTACAAGACATACCTGAGTGATTTTCCCCATTGTTGGGTAGATGTTAGCTTTATAGCTGTTTCCATTAAAACCTCCTCTCATTCTTCTAAACTCGCGTGAGTACAGGCTCAACCTCCTCGGCTTTTTCTCATAAGACAGTCCCTTTGTACCTGATATCAATCTAATTGACATTTTCTGCACTAACAGTGTATCTTTCCTTAAATAAGGTGCCCGAAATTATTCATAATATTCCGGTTGTGGTCTAACAATTGTTTTGTATAGTTTTATCAAGATCTCCCTATCTTTATACTCCATTCCCTATGGAATAAATGTCAATATTCCATGTGCCTTCCCTGTTATCTCCTGAACTTGTATGTGAGCTTTTTATGATTCATGTATGGGAGCTCTAAAATCCGTCTGTACCACTGCTTTCTGCAGCTTGTCCATTTAAATAATATTCAGCTCCTACATTCTTCCTACCAAAGTGTACAGTGCCACTTTTTGTTTTGCACCTTATATTCAATCTGCCAAGTTGTTGGCCAATAACATATCCTGTTCACATCCCTCTGCAAACTCTTTGTATTATCCTCACCGATTGCCCTCCCACCTATTTTTGGATCTTCCAAAAACACAGCGATGACATATTCACTTGCCTCATCCAAGTTAAAAACACTTTGCATTCCTCTCTATCTCTGTATTCTTGTACTTAAGCAATAACTGTACTTGTTGCAGATTTCTTTCTTGTGGTGAGTAGCCTTTCTTCAATTAACTCCAAGATTGCAACTTTGTGCTACTGGAAACTGACTAACCTTCATGATATCACACTGACTACAAACAGAAGCCTCACCGCAGCCTCAAATATTATCACTGAGGTGACAAAATGCTTACAGGATTGATGCATTTCTTACTCCTCCAGAAATGCAAATTGCAGTTTGCAGCATTTAGTTGATTTTGAAATGAAACCAAAGATTTTGGGCACTTTTGTTTGACCTCACCAGTACCACATTTCAGGCTGAAAGAATTACCATGAAAATTATCAAATTAATTTTAATAAGGAATTAATAAAGCTTTAATGGTGCCTTCTTCTTAATGTTAGCTAACTGGTTTTATGTCCCCAATCAGTGAAGTACATAATGTCCCTTATGGGAGCAGCACGGTGGCTCACTGGTCAGCACTGTTCCCTCGCCAGTGGCTGTCTGTGTAGAGTTTGCATGTTCTCCCTGCGTCTGTCTAGGTTTCCTCAGAGTGTTCCAGTTTCCTCCCAAAGCCCAAAGATTTCCAGGATAGGTGGATTGGCCATGCTAAATTGCACATTGCTTCCTGGGATGTGCAGGGTTAACCATGGGAAATGAAGAGTTACAGGAATAGGATTAGGCGTGGGTCTTTTTGGGGACGTTCTTTGGAGGATCAGTGTGGATTCAATAGGCTGAATAGCCTACTTCCACGCTGTAGGGATACTACGATTCTGTGAGCATTATACAGCACCTAATCGTCAAGTTATTGGAAAGACAGCCAGGCCCAGGGTCAAAGGTGAGTGTATGGTAAATACTGTGCCACATCTGTAGTGCCCCTCTTGGCTCCATTCTGCCCACAGCTCAGAGGGGAGCTGGGGAAGGCAGCTGCTGCCCAGAAACATCAGGTATCCGATCTGCTCTATACCACTCCCTTATTGCCAGTTAGAGGAGGACATCTGGGCTTTCTCATTGGGCTAGCAGTCTCCTACAGGCAACAAGTATTTATTGCCCATCTCTAATTGCCCAGAAGTCAGTTAAGAATCAACGACATTGCTGTGGGTCTGAAGTCACATGTAGGTCAGACCAGGTGAGGGTGACAGAGATAGTAGGAACTGCAGATGCTGGAGAACCTGAGATAACAAGGTGTAGAGCTGGATGAACACTGCAGGACAAGCAGCATCTTAGGGCCAAGGACATAAATTATATTTATTGATTGTTTCTCAAACAGTGCTGTTCTCTGACCCACAGTTCAAACTGCCTGTGAGATTCTAAAGTCCACGTGGAAAATTCTGCCCCTTGCCTTCAGTACTTTTTCCAGGGATCCATTCCATGTATTGATCACCTTTGTGTGAAAACTCTACATGACCAATTTACTGACGCTCTGGCCCCCTGGCCGACTTTTATTCTTCAAATTATTTTTCTGACTTTTTTTTCCATATTGCTAAACTCTCTGCACCATCTTCTTATAGTAAGAAGTGCCTGATGCCATAGTCTCTAAATTGGACAATAGCCAGGATATCAAACAGGGAGCTGGGGTTGGCGGGTTTGAGTTATAAAAATAGGTTGGATAAGCCCTGATATTTTTCACTGGAATGTAGGGGGGTGGGGGTCTGATCTTATAGACATTTATAACATCATGAGGAGCAGAGATAAGGTGAAAAGTAAGGGTCTTTTCCTTGGAGAGGGAGAGTTCAATGCTAGGGAGCATATTTTTAAGGTCAGAGGAGAAAGTTTTAAAAAGGACAAGTGGGGCAATGTTTTTACACAGAGAATGGTTCGTACATGGAATGAACTTCCCAAGGAAATGATGGATACAGGTGCAGTTAGAACATTTAAAATTACATTTTAGATAAGTACATGAATACGAACGGTTTGAAGGGATATGAGTCAAATGCAGGCAAGTGGGACGAGTTTTATTTGGGAATATGGTTGGTGTGGACTGGTTGGACCAAAGGGTCTGTTTTCTGAGCTGTATGGCTCCCTGACTCTCTGACAACTCTTCTTTAGCTATAATGGAAACCACAGCTATAGACTTATGTGCCACTGAGTTCCTCCAAGATATCGAAGGGAAACTATTTAATCACTTCATCCTATTGTGAAGGGACCATGAGCTGCAGTAAGCAGAGAACATTTATTAGGTATCGCTTCTCTCTAGAATGTATAATATTGTGGATATTACCTGTCATGCTTTATAATTTAATTGTTGTGTTTTTGGTCATGTGAGTCTGGTTACCGATCTATGTTCATTGTGCTTACCGGTCAAGTTTGGGCATTGATTCAGACCCAAATAAATAGACAATACAGCAACTACTAGTAACTTACCTGGAAACATGTATTAGGCATTGCATAAAATTTTAAATATGTATATTTTTTATATATACATATATATGTTTCATCTCTGCCTGTTCCTGAGGTATGATATGTAATGCCACCATAACCCAACCAGGCTAAAGGATTTTTGGGTGAGAGAGATGATTATTGGTGGTTTAACATGAGTGTCACTACACCTCAGACAGGGGCAAGAGCTTGAAAATGAAAGTCCTTCATAGTAACCTCATGCAATGCAGGAACTGAACCCACGCTACTGGCATGACATTATATTATGAACCAGCTACCCAGCCAACTGAGCTAATAATGACATATGTTTGGGAGTTCCAAATGCTTTGAGGGCCATGTTGTAATCATCATTGATCCAAGGCGTAGTGAATTGTCCTAAAATATGACCCATCTGCTGCTGGAGAGAAATCTCGTCAGCAATAACTCAGAATTACAGGGGCAGTATATACGTTATGGAACATCTGCCAACAATCAGTTGCTTCAGCTGTTCTGTGCACTGGCCAAAGCGAATGGGTAAGAACGATCAAAGTTTCACTGGCACAGTCGAATGAAGATGCAACTTGAACAGCGACCACGGCATTAGCAGCATTGACAGGAATTGCTTCCAGTTCGTGACAAATCCCCCGCAAGACATAGTGTAGAACATCTGTTGCAGATCTGTTTTCATTCTTGCAGTCTTGAGCTAAGGCCCATTATTCAGAATTACTTCATTCCTGCTCTGGATATTCTGATGCTATAGAAATAGGATATGTTGGGGATTTCTGTGTCACCTTGGAGTCACTGGTAGTCCAGACAACTTGGCACACTGCTCCTTACCTTGGCTGACTACTGAAACTACATGAAACTGAGGTTAGCCCTGGGTGGCATAGCTAGATGAGATCAACTTGCCAGGTGCCTGAAATGATGGAAACAGCAGATGATCCCAGCCAATGGATAATGCTCCTGGAGACTATTACCAGCAAGATATGTGGCAGATCTAATCAATGAAATAGGCTTACCTGGGGAAAAAAAAATCTGAAGAAAGGTCCAGACCCTAAACATCAGCTTTCCTGCTCCTCTGGTGCTGCCTGGCCTGCTGTGTTCATTTAGCTCTACACCTTAGACCAGAAGACCATAAGATATAGGAGTGGAAGTAAGGCCATTCATCCCATCAAGTCACTCTGCCATTTAAATCACGGCTGATGGGCATTTCAACTCCACTTCCCTGCACTCTCCCCGTAGCCCTTGATTCCTTCTGAGATCAAGAATTTGGTGATCTCTGGCTTGAAGGCATCCAACATCCCGGCCTCCACTGCACTCCGTGGCAAGAATTCCACAAGCCCACCACTCTCTGGCTGAAGAAATGTCATCTCATTTCAGTTTTAAATTTACCCCCTCTAATTTTAAGGCTGTGCCCACAGGTCCTCATCTCCCCGCCTAACGGAAACAACTTCCTAGCATCCACCCCTTCTAAGCAATACATTAACTTGTAAGTTTCTATTAGATCTTCCCTCAACCTTCTAAACTCTAATGAGTACAATCCCAGGATCCTTAGCCATTCATCATATGTTAAACCTACCATTCCAGGGATCATCCATGTGAATCTCCACTGGACATGCTCCAGGGCTAGTCTGTCCTTCCTGAGGTGTGGGGCCCAAAATTGAACACAGTATTCTAAATGAGGCCTAACTAGAGCTTTACAGAGTCTCAGAAGCACATCACTGCTGTTATATTCCAACCCTCTTCAGATAAACGACAACATTACATTCGCTTTCTTAATTACGGACTCTACCTGCAAGTTAACTTTTAGAGAATCCTGGACCAACACTCCCAGATCCCTTTGCACTTCTGCTTTACGAATTTTCTCATCATTTAGAAAATAGTCCATGCCTGTATTCTTTTTTCCAAAGTGCAAAACCTCACATTTGCTCACATTGAATTTCATCAGCCATTCCCTGGACCACTCTCCTAAACTGTCTAAATCTTTCTGCAGCTTCCCCACCTCCTCAATGCTACCTGCCTGTCCACCTAACTTCATATCATCGGCAAACGTCACCAGAATGCCCCCAGTCCCTTCATCCAGATCATTTATATACAAGGTGAACAGCTGCAGCCCCAACACTGAACCCTGCGGGACACCACTCGTCACCGGTTGCCATTCCGAAAAAGAGCCTTTTATCCCAACTCTCTGCCTTCTGTCAGACAGCCAATCTTCAATCCAAGCCAGTAGCTCACCTCAAACACCATGGGCCCTCACCTTGCTCAGCAGCCTCCCGTGAGGCACCGAAGCAAAGGCCTTTTAGAAGTCTAGATAGATAACATCTACTGGGTTTCCCTGGTCTAACATATTTGTTACTTCTTCAAAGAATTCTAACAGGTTTGTCAGGCATGACCTTGCCTTACTAAATCCATGCTGACTTGTTCTAATCTGACCCTGCACTTCCAGCAATTTAGAAATCTCATCCTTGACAATGGATTCTCGAATTTTACCAACTACTGAGGTTAGGCTAATCGACCTATAATTTTCTGTCTTTTGCCTTGATCCTTTCTTAAACAAAGGGTTTACAGCAGTGATTTTCCAATCATCTGGGACTTTCCCAGACTCCAGTGACTTTTGAAAGATCACGACCAAAGCCTCCGCTATTTCCTCAGCCACCTCCCTCAGAACTCTAGGATGTAGCCCATTGGGGCTAGGAGATTTATCAATTTTTAGACCCTTTAGCTTTTCTTGCACTTTCTCTTTTGTCATGCCTACCATACTCAACTCTGCCCCCTGACTCTCCTTAATTGTTGGCATACTACCCATGTCTTCCACCGTGAAGACTCACGCAAAGTACTTATTAAGTTCTTCAGCTATTTCCTTATCTCCAATCACTAGCCTTCCAGCATCAATTTGGAGCGGCCCAATACCTACTTTTGCCTCTCGTGTGTTTCTTAGGTATTGAAAGAAGCTTTTACGATCATTTCAAATATTACTAGCTAGCCTACCTTCATATTTGATCCTCTCCTTCCTTATTGCTCTCTTAGTTATCCTCTGTTTGTTTTTGTAGCCTTCCCAATCTTCTGATTTCCCAGTGCTCTTGGCCACTTTATAGCCTGAATCTTTTTCTTTGATATATTTCCTGACTTCCTTTGTCAGCCATGGCTGTCTAATCCCACCCCAGATAATCTTTCTTTTCTTTGGGATGAACCTCTGTACTGTGGCCTCAATTACACCCAGAAACTCCTGCCATTGTTGGTCTATTGTCTTCCCCGCTAGGCTCTGCTTCCAGTCGATTTTCGTCAATTCCTCTCTCATGCCCCTCTAATTACCTTTATTTAACTGTAACACCATTACATCCGATTTTGCCTTCTCTCTTTCAAACTGCAGACTGAACTCTACCATATTATGATCGCTGCCTCCTCAGGGTTCCCTTACCTTAAGGTCTTTTATAAAGTCTGGCTCATTACATAGCACTAAGTCCAGAATAACCAGCTCCCTTGTGGGCTCCATCACAAGCTGTTCCAAAAAGCCATCCTGCAAACATTCCATGAATTCCCTTTCTTTGGATCCACCAGCAACATTATTCACCCAGTCCGCCTGCATATTGAAGTCCCCCATGATCACTGTGACCTTACCTTTCAGACATGCCCTATCTGTTTCCTGGTGCATCTTGCGCCCCTGGTCCTGATCACTGTTAGGAGGTCTGTACATAACTCCCATTATAGTTTTTTTGCCTTTGTGGTTCCTCAACTCCAGCAACACAGACTCCACATCCTCTGACCCGGTGTCAATCAGTGCCGTAGATTTAATTTCATTCTTAAATAACAAGGCAACGCCACCCCCTCTGCCCACCTCCCTGTCTTTTCCATATGTTGTGAATCCTTGGATGTTTAACTACCAGTCCTGAACCCCCTGCAACCATGTCTCTGTGATGCCTAACACTTCATAATCATTCAAGAGGATTTGTGCTGTAATTCATCTACTTTGTTGCGAATACTATGAGCATTTAGATAAAGTGCCTTAATGCTAACTTTCTTATCATTAGAGAGGTTAGGAAATCTTAAGATGTCTTAAGCTATCCTTCCTTTTTGCTGTATTCCTAGCTGCCTCGAGCTTAAACCCACCTGTACACATGCTATCCCGTTGCTTATCTTTCCATTTAACTCCATACTCCTTGTCACTTTCACTTTCCCTTCCCCCCGACTCAGAAGTTTAAAGTCCTACTGACCACCCTATTTATCCTTTTCACTAAAACACTGGTTCCAGATCAGTTCAGGTGGAGGCCGTCCCTTCGGTACAGATCCCCCCGGTTCCAAAACTGATGCCAATGCCCCATGAAATTGAATCCCTCTTTCCCACACCAATCCCTTAGCCACGGGTTCACTTCCATAACTTTCATTTCCCTATGGCAATTAGCACGTGGTTCAGGCAGTAATCCAGAGATTATGACCCTTGAGGACCTGTAGTTCAATTTCTGTCCTCATGCTTCATGGTCCCTGAACAGGTCCTCTACCCGAGCTTTGCCTGTGTCGTTAGTCCCAACATGGACCACAACAACTGGATCCTCCCCCTCCCGCTCCAATATCCTTTCAACCCGGCCGGAGATGTCCCGCACCCTGGCACCGGGCAGGCAACACACCATGCGGGACACCTGATCCAGTTTGCATAGGATACTATCTGTCCCCCTAATAATAGAATCCCCTATAACAACTACCTGTCTTTTTGCTCCCCCCTCTTGAATGGCCTTCTGCATCATGGTGCCGTGGCCAGCTGGCTCATCCTGTCCACAGCCCTTTTCCTCATCCGTACAGGGAGCAAGAATCTCATACCTGTTGGTCAAGGTCAAGGGCTGAGGCTCCTGAACTCAGAATCCCTCTACCTGCCTCACAGTCACACCTTGTTCCTGAACACTTTCTAAATTTGAGTTATTTAATCTACTGGGTGTGGCTACCTCCTGAAACAAAGTGTCCAGGTAACTCTTCCCCCTCCTGGATGTGCCGCAGAGTTTGAAGCTCAGATTCCAGATCATTTACACTGATCCGGAGTTCTTCCAGCAGCCAGCACTTGCTGCAGATGTGGTCGCTGCCGTTCACAATGGGATCAGCCAGCTCCCAATCACACAGCTACAGCACATCACCTGCCAGCCATTACTACTTATTTAGTTAACTTTTACAATTTATGTATTAAATGCTTTCTAGTACTTTTCTGCTATGCTCTTTTTCAACTAAGCAATTAAACTTTTAATCAATTACACAATACACAAGGATATAAATTGAAAAGCCCCACCTTAACAACACACGAGAGTCCTTCTCGGTTACAGCTTCCGCTCTTTCTGCTGCTGGAACAGGAATGGAGGGCTCTGCCGGTCAAGGTAGGTATTTGCTAACCTTTAAAGCAGAGACTCACCCACCTGTAGGCCTCTGATTGACGCTCCCGCTCTTCCTGCTGCGAGTCTGTGGACTTTTAATTAGGTTAGAGGAGGAGGGAGGCCCTACTGTGTAGGATCTGGGGTTTCAAGGTAAGTGCTTACCTTCCCAACTGCCTCTCTGCTCCGACTTCACTTGGTGAGTGGCTCAGAGGGGAACTGCAGGTGGTAGTGCTCCTATGAATCTGCTGCCCTTTTCCCAAAGATGTAGTCATTGGTTTGGAAGGTGCTGTCTGAGGATCTTTGGTGAATTTCTGCAGTGCATCTTGTAGATAATATACACTGCTGCTACTGAGTGTCAGCGGTGGAAGGAGTGAATATTTGTGGATGTGGTGTTAATCAAGCAGGCTGTTTTGTCCTGGATGTGTCAAGCTCTGTTTGTGTCCTTTTGTATATGTGTGTATACATGTGTGTGTGTGTATTTGTACATGTCTCTATGTGCATTTACATGCATTGAATATCTGCATGTGTGTACATTAGCATGTGTGTCTGTATTTACGTGTGTGTGTGTATGCATGTCTGTGTGTTTGTGCACGTGTGTGTACATCTGTGCCTGAATTTGTTTGTGTGTGTTTCTGAAAAATGGAAACTCAGTGTGACAGACACCTGTGGAATGATATCACAGCATGTGTGAACTGAGAAAGAGTGTGGGAATCAAGACACTTCATTCTCTCTTAACCAAGGTAGAATTGATAGAAACAGTTATCAGCGCTGTTTACCATTACAGCTTCATGAGCAGGTTTGTAAGTTATGCAGCATGTTGGAACAGAGGGGATGCTCTCACGATTGAAAGACATTTGTAGGATATCTTAACCCAGTTTTGGCTCACAGTGTACTGAACCTTACAGTGTTACTGAGTATACTGCATTTCACTCCCCACTGGAGGAGTGGTGGCAATGGAAGGGCTGCCCATTAGAAAGCATCTTTCGGCCAAGCAGCTTCCCTGGTGTTTTGGCTTGGCCAAACTTTGGGCATTGACAGACTGGCAAATTCTAAGGTCCAGGGCAAAGGTTGGACAGCAATCATACATCTAAGACAAAAGGTCACTGCCTACGGCCTTTCAGCCACAGTACTGAGAGGCTGGAAATTTATTGAACAATTTGGTCCGAATGCTTCTCACTGAATGTATGCAGTGAGTGTTTTGCAATTAGATTGAGGATCATAAGAGTACACACGCTCAATGGAAAAAGGTTGTTTTCTGGTGCATTTCCTGCAATGACATGTTTTCGATGTACTTTTGGATATCTAATCAGAATAATGTACAAGTAAGTGTGTTGTTTGCAAAAAGAAGCAACCCAGACAAATCAGCTATGTACACGCACAACTGAGTTCAAATCCTGCTCCAAGACCTGAGCATGGAAATTAGTGCTGACACTCCAGTGCAGTTCTGAAGGACTGCTGCATTGTTAGAGGTCCTGTCTTTCGAGTGGGATATTAAATCAAAGCTGTCTCAGGGTTTGTAAAAGATCCTGCAGCACTATTTTGAAGATGACCAGGGGAGTTGTCCAGTGTGTTCTGGTTGATGTTGATTCTTCAGTTGTCACAGCACTGATTGTGGGATTTTGCTGAGTGTGACGATGCTGTAGCTTTAAGAGGTTATTTTGTCCTGGTTTCTTTTAAGAGACATACTGAATGAGAGGCGCATGACTAGCTACTGAAGACCATTCGAATAAATAGCCAGGGAGGTCCTGGGTTTTGTTTTAACAGACCAAATGAGTGGGGCCAGCTCTCACAGATCAGAATTTCTGGGTAACATTAGAAGCTATTGAGGTCTCCACAGCGTTGGAACGAATGTCTCCTGACTGCTACTGTCGCTGAATTTTGTCTTGATATCCTTTTTTTGCCGTGGTTGGAAAACTGCCTGTGAGAATCTGTGTCTCAATTTGCCTTTTTTCCAAGAGGCGGTGTTAATGGGATGTTATTATATTGGAACAGTTTATTAGTAATACTTACTCTACTTATTATCCTGTTGAGGTTTTCTGAGGTACTTAAGTTATTCTATGCTCCTCTTTCTTTGGCTTGTATTTTAACTATAGTGTTTAAACAAGTTGTGTTTCGTTTAACATCAAGTAGTGTGACCATTCACATTGCCTCTGGACAGACACTACGTCTACCTTTAAACTAAGAAAAAAATTAGGGTCTATGCTACCTTCTTAAAATATTTTGAGGGGGTCTGGTCTGGTCCTTTACCAACGTATGAGTTGATCATCACGCTGCCTTTGTGACAATCGGGGTACGTTTCATTGGTTGTGAAGCTTGATACAATAGCAAGTCCACTGTTCTATTCAGCATTCCCATTCATGCACTGAGGACAATGTCCACTCTGCAGTGTCCTCTAAGTGACCATTCCCACTCAGATGCCCAGCTCCTTCCAGCTGCCTAATTCCTATTTGCACTTGCTGGGTTCTGGATATCACTCTAGGAAAGTTTGTACAAATTACGAATTAATTAATAATTGAGGATCTCAAGATTTCCAGGTTCCCTGCCTTACTGGGTTCAGTACTGGGTCATTACACTCCCTGACCATGATAAAAATCAAAACGATAATCTCTAAGAACCTGTTGTTTAGCACAGAGAAATGAGTGGGAAGTCACGCTGGAAGCCTGAGAGATTATTTTTTCATTAATTTAAAGCTGTACTTTAAGGGGACGTTTGTGAAGTGACTTTGGATCAATCATCAAATACTTAATATATTTTAGTAAATTATTTCCAAAAATTAAACCACATTAAGCTGATAAAAAAAGTCGAATGTAATACATAGAGGCTGTGATTGATTGCTTTAACTTTCAGCATTCCTATGTAGCTTTAAACGTAGGAGGTAATATTTTGTTACCATAGTGTGTCATCTGTGACTAATGCTGGTGCTTTCATGATAGGAAGCTTGTGTCTAATTCCAGTAGAATTTGAACCTGTTCTCCAGTTTTTTGCTCATGTTGCACAGTTATGAAGAAGACATAAACTATGTCCCAGAGGTAGATATCAGATCAAACTTCCAGCCTTCTAAGGTGAGTAGTTAATGATTTTAGAGCCTTGCATAGACAGTCTGCCTAATCCTTGCATAGTCACTGTGGAAATTAAGATTTATTGTTACTCTGGTTCATTTTATTTCTGTTCTTTGAAACTAAAGAGCCTCTCACTTATGTACACATATCCTTTCTTCTCCTAGAAGTGGCTTGCAAACCTTTATCCCTGCTATTACTTGCAAAGTTCTAGGGACAGATGCAGTTACATATTAGTCAGAGACAGATATAATTAGAACTGCCCAAGATATAAAACATGGATCCTTTAACATCTCATCCTAACGGACTCCTTCAGCTGGCGGCCTGAAATAGACAAAATTTACTTTGCAGTTTCCAGTACGGCACACAATCAAACTAATTACCTAGCTTAAGGCAACTAAACTAAAAGGATAGTTTGAAATTGTTTGCTTTGGAAACAAAAGCATTTTCAATTGGCTCAGGCATTGGGTCCATTCAAGACAAAGATTGATAGATTTTGAACATGGGATAGGGCAAAAAAAAATTAAGGTAGAAACAAAGAAGCATTGCATTTAGGAGCAGGAGTAGGCCAATTGACCCCTCAAGCCTGCTCTGCCATTCAATACGTTCATGGCTGATTATCAACCTCAACACGCTAAACCTGCCCTCCCATTTCCCTTTACCATAAGAATTATATCTATCCTGAAAACACGTATCTTTATCTCAGCCACTTTCTGTTGTCATGAATTCTACAGGTTCACCATTCTCTGAGCGGTGAAATGTCTCCTCATCTCAGATCTAAAAGCTTTATGTCTTAAGCTTTAACTGTGACCTCTGATTCTGGACTCCTGACCATTGGGAACATCTTTCCTGCATCTAACCTGCCTTGTTCTGTTAGAACATTGTGGCTTTCTATGAAATACCCCCTCATTATTCTAAACTCTAATGGATACTATCCTAACCAACTCCATCTCTCCTCAAACATGAGTCCTGCCATCCCAGGAATCAATCTGTTGAACCTTCACTGCTCTCCCTATATAGCAAGAACATCCTTCCTCAGATAAGGAGAGCAAAACTGCACACAACATTCCAGGTGTAGCCTCACCAATGCCTCTTATAATTATAGCAGGACATCCTTGTTCCTCTACTCAAATCCCCTTGCTATGAAGGCAAATGCACAGTTTACCTTCATTACTGCCTGCTGCACCTGTACCTCTACTTTCAGTGACTGGTGCATGAGGACAACCAGGTCTCATTGAGAACATCCCCCTTTCTCAACTTACAGCCATTCAAATAGTAACCCTGTTTTTGCTACCAATGTGTCGTACATTTGCCACCTCACTGAGCCTGAACAAATCTCACACTGCAAAGTCTCTGCATCATCCTCACAGCTCAACCTTCCACCAGATTTTTGTGTCATCTGGAAACTGGGAGATAGTACATTTAGTTTCATCATCTAAATCATTAGTATGTGCGTCGCTGGTTTCCTAGAACCGATCCCTTTACTATTCCACTAATCAGGGCCTGCCATTTGGAAAAAAGACCCATTTCAATCATAGTATCAAAGACCCATTTATTCCTATTCTTTGCTTCCTGTCAGCTAACAAGTTTTCTACCAACAGATTCAAGAACATCTTCTTCCCTGCTGTTATCAGACTTCTAAGTGGACCTATCAAATTTTAAGTTTAAATGTTGATCTTGCCTTTTTTACACAATCTCCGCAGCCATAATATTGTACTCCTTGCTCTGTTCTATTATTCTGACACACTTTGTGTGGGATGTTCGACCTGTGCTGCAAGCAAAACAAAACTTTCTATTGCATGTAAATACATGTGACAATAATAAATCAAATCAGATCACTACCTCCAATCCCATGTGCCTTAATTTCATATGTGAGACTTTTGAAAGCCTTATGAAAGTTTAAACAAACCACATGCACTGGAGGTCCTGATCAACTCTACCAGTTATATCCTTGAAGAATTCCAATAGATTTGTCAAGCATGATTTCCCTATGTAAATCCATGCTGCCTGTGTCTGATTTCATCATCTTTTTTTAAGAGTGCTGCTATAAAACCCTTGATAATGGGCTCTAGTCTCTTCCCCATGACTGATGTCAGGCTCACTGGTCTTTAATTCCCTGTTTTTATTTTATCTACTTACCTTTTTAAATAGTCGGGTTACAATAGCTACCCTCCAATCTGTATGAATCACTCAAGGGTCTAGAGAAACTTGAAAGATGACCACCATTACATCCATTATTTCTAAAGTGGCTTCCCTAAGCACTATGGGATGTAAATAAACAGGCCCTGGGGATTTATCATCCTTTGATTCCATTAATTTCCCCAACAGCTACACCTCAACTGTTTCTGATGTCCTTCAGTTCTTTCCTTTCATCAGCCCCTGTGTTCCCCATCATTTCTGGTATGTTATTCTTGTCCTTCTTTGTGAAGATAGAAGTGATACAACAGATTTGTCTGACAGCCATTTCTTTGTCCTCTATGATAAATGTTCCTGACTGTAGAGGATCTGCATTAGTTTTTACCAATCATTTTCTCTTCACATACTTACAGAAGCTTTTAAAGGCAGCTATAGAGTCATAGAGATATATAACACAGAAACAGACCCTTTGGTCCAACTCATCCATACTGACCAGACATCCAATCTGACCTAGTCCCATTTGCCAGCATTTGGTCCATATCCCTCCAAACCCTTCCTATTTATATACCCACCCAGATGCCTTTCAAACATTGTAATTGTACCAGCTTCCACAACTTCCTCTGGCAGCTCATTCCATACACGCGTCACCCAATGTGTGAAAAAGTTGACCCTCAGGCCCCATTAAAATCTTTCCTCTCTCACCTTAAACTTACGCCCTCTAGTTTTGGACTCCCCTACCCCAGGGAAAAGACCTTGTCTATTTATGCTATCCATGTCTCTTACGATTTTATAAATCTCTCGAAGGTAATTCCTTAGCCTGCAATCCTCCAAGGAATATAGCCTCAGTCTATTCACCTCTCCCTATAGGTCAAACCGTCCAATCCTAGCAACAACCTTGTAAATATTTTCTGAAACTTTTCAAGTTTCACAACATCTTTTCTATAGCAGGGAGACCAGAATTGCGTGCAGTTTTCCAATAGTGGCCTAACCAATGCCCTGTACAGCCATAACATGACCTCCCAACTCATCTGCTCAATGCCTAACCAATAAAGGCAAGTGTACCAAATGCCATCTTTATTCTCCTGTCTACCTGTGACCCTACTTTCAAGGAAATATGAACCTGAACCCCAACTTATCTTTGTTCGGCAATACTCCTTAGGACCTTGCCATTAAGAGTATAAGTCCTGTCCTGATTTGCCTTTCCAAAATGCAGCACCTCACATTTATCTAAATTAAATTCCATCTGCCACTCCTCAGACCATTGACTCACCTGATCAAGATCCCACTGTCCTCTGGGGTAACCTTCTTTGCTGACCACTACACCTCCAACCTTATGTTCTCCGCAAAATTACTCTGAAGGTCAGCCATCATCTTGTTGATTAATGGAACAAGCCTCAATCGGCTGAATGGCCTCCTCCTGTTCCTGTGTTCCTATGATCTACTTTCTCCATTGAGCCTGAAGATCATCCATTCTCTTCCCAGTCCCAAGACCTAGATATCAACCAAGGCCAACAGCCCTGTGCAGCACTGATGGGCTGCAACATTTTTGTAAATTTTGCACTTTAGATGAAACATTAATCATTTACCCTGTCAGGTCGATGTAACTAATCCTGTGGCCAATATAAGAGAAGAGGAGTTCTGCCCAGTAAGGGCCAATATTCATGTATTTATCAGATATCATCCACAATGAAACAGATGCAAAGATATTCAAATCAGTAACGTTACTTCTTGAGTGCCAAGTGTGTGGTTTGAGATCTGGGAATGGGGTACAAGTCACACACACCCACTCCTGGAGTGAATCAGGTGTGATGTTGGTGATGGCCTCAGCACAATGCAGCAATAAGCTGGAACAGAATGCAACACTGAGCCATTTACTGCCAACAGGCAGCATTGCATACTTTAGCAGGCCTGGCAGCATCTGTGGACAGAAACTAGAGTTAATGTTTCGGGTCAAGTGAACGTTCCTCAGAACTGTCCTGAGGAATGATCAATTGAGCCGAAACTTCAACTCTTCATTTCTCTCCACAGATGCTGCCAGGCTTGCTGAGCTTTTCAAGTAATTGCTGCTCTTGTTTCTGATTTGCAGCATCAACAGTTCTTTTGCTTTTTTTTTAAGCAGTAAGCGGGTGCAATGTTGTTGTAGGCAGAGAAATCACAAAGCATTATTCCACACCCATAAGGGTTGAGATTGCAAATACTGTGCCCTGAAAAAGCCATGGATGAGGGAGATAAATTAAACCTTTCAAGGGTGAAATTGGAGTTCACAGCAGGTCAGACAGCATCCATGGGGAGAGCAAGCTAATGTTTCGAGTCTAGATGTTTTCATTTCAAATCTCCAGCAACCACAAGATTTTTCAATCAAGACTGAACGAGTTAGGCAGATTTTCATTGGCTGAAAGAAGAGTGTGTGGGACAAAGATGATGAAATGGAGTTGAAATATAGAGCTATGACCAAATTGAATAAACTAATAGGCTGAATGGCCTCTTCCTATTTTGATTTCCCGCTCATCCCTAAAAACTGCTGGTCCATTGATATTAGCCAAGGCTGCAAGTGGAGAGATTGGTTTGGTGAGAGGAAAGACCAACAAGGCTGTCTTTTCCCAATCACGATGTTTAGACATCCATCAGATGGGTCAGGATGGTGTGCTGCATCCCACATTGTTAAGTCTGTGGGTGCACTTATTCAAATTTACAACTCAGTTAGGCCCAGTTGGCATTGGGCATGTCCACCTCCATGGCATCAGGAAAAGTAAGGAACACTGGGGGGAAAAGTGAGTGGAAGGTGGCAGGTTGCCAGCAACAGAGTTCTCAGTAAACCCATCTAACAGCAGAAGAGTATTAACTATTATTTAAAATATTTCATGGGGTGGCACAGTGACTCAGTGGTTAGCATTACTGCCTCACAGTGCCAAGGACCTGGGTTAGATTCCAGCCTCAAGTGACTGTCTGTGTGGAGTTGGTATGTTCTCCCTGTGTCTGTGTGAGTTTCCCCCAGATGCTCCGGTTTCCTCCCACAGCCCAAAGATGTGCAGGTTAGGTGATTTGGCCATGCTAAATTGCCCCATAGTGTTCAGAGATGTGCGGGCTGGGTGGATTGGCCTTGGGAAATACAGGTTTACAGGGGTGAGCTATATCTGGTTGGGATGCTCTTTGGAGGGTCAGTGTGGACCTGATGGGCCAATTAGCCTGCATCCACACTCTGTAGGGATTCTATGATTTCCCACAACTTGCCTCTGACCATATTTCCTCACCGTTGAACCCAATTACAACACGTCAGGTTGCATCCGCTTATCTTCCAGACCTGCTTCACTCCCACTCAGCGTTTCTGCTGTTATTCCTGATTTTCTGATCAGCCTGATGTTTTTAGCCCCTATCATGCAGCCTGTATTGCTAAACATCATTAGTTGGAGTTGCGCTTAGCACCACTGGATTGTGGGACTCCCAGGTAGATTAATCATTTAAAGTGAAAGCCTGCGCTGGGCCTTCTTTCCCCTGGGGTACACCAGTCACTGCTGGTTAGTCCTCAATTAATCAATCCAGGCCTGCAGAGAACTCTGTTAATCTTGTAGTCCAAACACATGGCCAAGGAAACTTTGAGAAGATCAACTGCCATTTTGTCAGCGACGGACCAGACCGACAGTAAATGCTGGCAAATGCACTCAAGGATTCTGAGAGGCAGATGTACAGGGAAGCCTTCCAAAGCTGTTTAACTCGCTCCAGTTATTTTGCTGGTGTTTCAGATACCATTCCAACTTCCCCATCTGCAGTTTATTGGAGGAAGTTTGATAAGTGAGTGATGAAATAGGAAGATGGTATCATCATGATAGTCATCAGGCTCATAATTCTGAGGCAAGGGGTTAGATCCCACTGGGGTAATTGGAGGAATTTAAATTCAATCAGTGAGCCTTGAATTTTAGGACTACTTTTGACAATATTGAAACTATCTTGATTGTTGCAAAGACTCATCTGAATCATTATTGTCCTTTAGGGAAAAAAGTCATAGACCCAGCATCACTTGCAGGTGACTCCACATTCATTACAAGGTACTAAAGTAACAAAATGGTGGCGTAGTAGGATTTCTGAGCCAGAGTTCATTCACTCCATCCCATTTATTTTCTTTCTTTCTCACTCTTTTCATGTTGTTTCTTCTTTCTCTTTTTATCTCCAGGTCCGGCACTGGCGATGTCGCAGATGAGAGCCAACATGGACTCCCGGCCTTGGCGCGGACTCAAACTCCCAGCCTCAGCGTGGACTCGACTCCCGGCCTCAGTGTGGACCTGACTCTTTGCGCTCCTGGCCGTGAGGTGAAGTCCTGTGGAGTCTAGGTTATTCTGAACTCTTATTTCTCTATTTTTCTATTTTATTGGACTTTTAAATTTCTTTGTTTTTCTATTCCTTTCCCTAAAAATTGCACTGAAGAATCTGCACTTGGGTATCTTGGTACTTAAGATGACACTGTAATTAGTGACTCATAAACTTTTCATTGTACTCATGAGTACATGTGTCAAATAAAGCTAATTCCAATGCTAATGTGGTTCACTCTTAACTGCCTCTCCCTAACAGGGCTCTCAGTTCAAGGGGTTTTAAAGAGGAGCTACAGATGCTGGCTTTGTGACTGACATCACATCCCATGAAAGAAGTGAGAAGTTGCTTTCAAGCGTATAAAATGTCTGATTAAAGTCCCAAATCCTTCTCTTTAACAAAAAAAAATTTGTTTATTGCCATATTCCTGATGAAAATTATAAATACATATTGCGGATTTGATGGAGTATATTTGGCAACTGATGATGCATCTGTATGAACACAAAACACTGAACAGAAGAGCATATGACAGAGATTGAGATTAGGTCATTTAGCCTTTCAAACCTGCTCTCCCATTCAACAAAACCCAAGGTTGGTTTGTTTTTCCATCTTAGCTTCATATTCTCACATTGTTCCCATATCCCTTGTTGATCAAAAATCTATCAATATATTTAAAGACTGTACATCCATGGCTCTCTGTGGTGGAGCCTCCCAAAGAGACATAATTCTTTGAGTGAATAAATTTCTCATCTGAGTCCTTCTCAGCCTTAAACAGCCAGTCCTTCATTCTGGGATTGTGTGACCCCTCGTTCTAGATTTCCCAATCACTTTCAGAGCATCTATAAGCACCTCAGGAATATTATGTTTTGCAATATCATCACCTCTTATTCTTCTGCGCTGTAGTGAATATGAGTCTCTCCTCACAGGACTAGCATTGCATCCCAGGAACAAATCTTTTAAGGTGATCAATCTATGGTCTCTTGCTTAAATAGGAAAACTGAAAGTGTACTGAATACTCCAATCATAACCTCATCAACTGTTGCTAAACTCCAACTTCTTCCCTTTCATTTATAGAGTGAGTTTTTTTTTGATTTTCCTGTGGGATGTGGACATTGCTGACTGGGTGAACATTCATTGCCTATCCCTACTTGTTCTTGAGAAGGTGATGTTGAGACTCTTACTTGAACTGCTGCAGCCCATGTGCCTGTCACTACCGATCTTGCAGTCTTGGGCTTTTACAGCAGTAAAAGAAGCCATTCAGTCCATCACGTTAGTGTTACCAAAGTTAGCATTAGTATTGGCAGAGCCTGGTAGACATTGTATTAACAGCAACACCATAAAATGTTGGGACCCAGATAAATTGTACATTTTTAATTGGATGTTTTCATCTCAGAAAAAAAGACACCAACTGATGTCAGAATGTGGCCTCAGTGCTAAATGTGCTGAGAAAGATTGATTCAGAATAACTCTTCCCAATGCATACACCCCAGACTGTCTACACAAACATAATCTAACTTAACTGCTTAGTTAGCATATTGTTAGCTCTCTGGCTATGTATTTGTGTTGCAGCCACCATCAATATATTCATTGCTTTGGCATTTACAGAATATATCTTTGTATAGCTTGTCTGTTTCATGTCCCTCTGCTGTAATCGTGATACTGCTGCCAAAAGGAATTTATTGAGAGAGAGCCACTTTGGGATTGACATAATGAAGTCATGATGATTGTTTTATAAATGCAAGATTCTTTTTGACATATTACAAATCTTGCATTTATGTGTTGTTATACATTGTTACAGGGACTGTAAAGAGATAAGAAGAAACCAGGAACCAATTGTGTGTGTAAGTGTACCAATATGCAACATTCATAGCTAGACTGAAGAGTCAGCTATTGTGGAATAGAAACATTAAGGCACAGCACTCTGGATACTGGAGAGCTGAAATAAAGATGGAAACTGCTGGAGAAATTCAGCAGGTCTGGAGGCAAATATGGAGAGAGAAACAGAGTTAACGTTTTGAGTTTGGTATAACCTTTGGAACACTGTGTTGTATTACATTAACCTGAATAAATCTCCTAGTCTGATACTATTCGAAGTCATAATGAAACAAATTTCTCAACTTTAAAAGCCTAAAGCTTGATCATATCTAAACTGTAATAACCAGAAGACAATCAGAAAACCTAATATTCAATTTTCACCTAAGCATTTTCCATGACCTTTTCCTGAATGTGTATGTGAAATAGAAATTATTTACATAAACATGTTACATTGTAGTAACATTATTTCACCAATTGAGGTATTATAGCATCACAGTTTTCCATCTGCCATTTCCTCAGCTTAGACTGCAGTTTATTTTCCTCTCTCACTGCCAACACTGGTAAAAAGTCAGGCCATGAGATAAAAATAGTGGCAAAGGACAAGACTTTAAAATGGAGGCATGGTAGGTAAGTTCATTAAAATTAGTCTCCTTTCTGAAGCAGGCAAGCACTCTGCTGTTCATTTCCAATAAGGTTGAAAATGGGCCAGCAGCGGGGAAATGTCTGTGTCCCATTTTTGTGAGCATTTCTCCAATAAGGCAGGAATTCCGAAAATTGCTCTTGAGAGGTCCAACACTTGCTCAAATCCCTAGATCCACCCCGTAATTGAACTTCAGCTCCTCTTCTCCAGTGCAGGAATGGTTGCATCCAATGAACGAGGAACTCGAGGAGGCTAGAGTGGACTCTTGAACCTGCTCCTTTGTTCACTAAGATTACGGATGATCTGATACTAACCTTAATTCTGCTATAGGAAGGAAAGAATGCAGAAAAGATTTATAAGGATGTTGCCAGGATTGGGGGGAGGGGTGCGTGTGGAACCATAGGGAGAGGCTGGATAGTGTGGGACTATTTTCTCTGGAGCATTGGAGGCTGAGGGCTGACCTTATGGAGGTTTATAAGATCACGAGGAGTAATATCTAGAGTAAATATCTAAGGTCTTTTCTCTGGGGTGGGGGAGTCCAAAACCAGAGGGCATAGGTTTAAAGTGAGAGCAGAAAGATTTAAAAGGCACCAAAGGGGTAACTTTTTCACACAGAAGGTGGTGTGTGTATGACATGAGCTGCCAGAGGAAGTGGTGGAGGCTGGTACAATTACAACATTTAAAAGGCATCTGGATGGGTACATGAATAGGAAGGGTTGAGAGGGATATGGGCCTAATGGTGGCAAATGGGACTAGATTAATTTAGGATGTCTGGTCAGCATGGATGAGTTGGACCGAAGGGCCTGTTTCCATGTCTCTATGACTATATGACTATGACTCGACATTCACGATTATCTCTTGTGATCTTTCATCACAGTGGTAATCGAGAATCTATCTCCCTCTGCCTCAAAATTACTTAAAGGTTCATCTTCCACTGCTTTTTGAGGATTGGAATTCCAAAGACCTTCTGGAAGAAAATGCTGTCATTTCTCACATATTCAAGCTTACAATCTTCATCCCAGTTCTGTAAGCAATTCGCTCTCCTCCAAACAAATTCCAGAATTATCCTCCGATCTGAGATATCAGTTGGTAATCTAATTCACATTAAAAGCTTTGCACTTCTGACGGTATCACACAGTCAGATCCCATCAAATTCATATACAGTACTGTTTTTGGGTACTGCTTAAAATGTTTTCAAACTGCGCTGCCTTTCTTCCCCATTAAGAAATAACTTACATTTATAGAGATAACAAGGTGTGGAGCTGGATGAACACAGCAGGCCAAGCAACATCAGAGGAGCAGGAAAGCTGACGTTTCGGGTCGAGACCCTTTACTTACATTGAAAGAACGCTTTTGTAATCTCAGGATATCCTGAAACCTCCCAGCACTTATTTGCACACCTTGTAAAACACAGACACTGTTATAGTGACTGAAATGCAGGAACTAATTTACACACAGCGAGGCCTAACAAGCAACTATGAGATAAAGCTAATCAAAGGGAAGTGACTTGCTGGACTTGAAATCTTCACTTATTTTCTCCGTCAACAGATTCTGCCAGTCTTTATCATTTTTATGACAATCATGTCCAGGGAATCTGTTGAGTTTTTTTTGTATGTGACCTTGGCAATTGGGGAGAAGATACTCCTAGCCTCAGATTAAATGCATGGTTAAGGGCCATGTAAAACTGAGAGAGTGGAGATACCTGAGAGGGTTCCCACTTAAAAAGTTGTCTCACTGTCCACTGTTTGCACTGCACCCACAGGCAGATACGGTGTCATGACCAGTATGAAACACATCATAGAATCTCGACAGTGCAGATAAAGTCCACTCTGTCCATCAAGTCTACACCAACATTCCGTACAATCCCTACAGTGTGGAAACAGGCCCTTCGGCCCAACAAGTCCACACCGACCCCCAGAGCATCCCTTACAGATCCATCCCCTATAAGCCATCTAATCTAAACATCCCTGAACACTATGCGCAATTTAGCATTGCTAATCCACCTAGAAGGAAACTGGAGCACGTGGAGGAAACCCACGCAGACACGGGGAGAATGTGCAAACTGCACACAGACAGTTGTCCGAAGGTGGAATCGAACCTGGGTCCCTGGCGCTGTGAGGCTGCAGTGCTAACCACCAACAGTGCCGCCCAAATAGATTTCCACCGTGTCACTGCAATTGCCATGCCTAATCAAACTAGCCTACACATCCCCGGGGTAATTTAGTATAGCCAATCCACTGTAGAACCATAAAAGCCACACCGTGTGGAAGCAGGCCATTCGACCCATACCAACACCACAAAGACCTTCTTACCCAGACCCAACCTCCTACTCAATCCCTGTATTTCCCATGGCTAGCCCACCTAGCCTGCTCACTATGGGGCAATTTAGCATGGCCAACCCACCTAACCTGCACATCTTTGGACTGTGGGAGGAAACCCACACAGACACGGGAAGAACATTCAAACTCTACACCAAAAGTTGCCTGAGGCTGGAATCAAGCTCAGATCCCTGGCACTGTGAGACAGCAGCGCCAACCACTGAGCCACCGTGCCACTCCGAAGTTGCTACATTTTCAGCGTCGCACGTAAGAAAGCTGAAAATAGCCTTTGTTTCAGATCAACTTATCTTTGACTTGCAAACAGAAATTTCACAGTTGGATTTTTCCTTTTGAAATATTAACCTCTGCCAGAAGTGAAACAGAAGCTTGGTAAGGATGCATCAGCTTAAAGTGAAACATTGAACACCATGCTTCTGATCTCTGACTGCTCACAAACATCAAAAAAGAGAAACATTGATTTATATTGAATCCTTTTCTTTTCATTCTTTTTCCAAACTACACTCATCTAGATTATATCAAATAATTGCATAAGTGTTGCACAATAGCAATTTTCTGTCCTATCAATTGCAGCACTCTATGAATTGGTCATTGGCATCAACCTGGAAAACATTTAAGAGACTTTTAATAATTTTCCCCTGAGCTGCCGGCCTAAACTAGAATGCAAGCATGCTTTTTCCTGTACTTAATTCAAGGAGAAAAACAACTACTAAAGCATGCTTTTATAAACATTCTTTCAGCATATTCCTAGGGGAGACTCTGGAGCTGCCATATCATCTTAAACTTAATTGTAATGAAGTATATTGTTTACCATTCTCATTAGCCCATCTGACATGAAAGTATTGAGTTCCAGTCCATCAAATTCAGAATTCCACTGAGCTTTAGTGACAATTCAGATGGATTGTAAATGGGATTGCATATTGGGAGAAAGAATGTTGCTTGGAGGAACAAATGAAGGAGTTTTCTGTCTGCTAACTTTACATGGGCTTCACACTGGAACTTATTGCAAAATAGAGAATCATGGTAGTACGGCAACATCTAATTGGGACCTGGGACCTGTGAGGCCAAAGACAGCAATGGCATATCTCCTTTACCATCATTCCGAAGAATTGTTAATGAACAGCACAGAGCCTGAACTGTGTTGTCAGTGCTTTGGACACTTTGATCAGTTGGCGTACTAAAACACTTTACCCAAGTGCTCCTGTCCATGAGTTGGACAAAGGAACATAAAATTCGGTTTGGCGCTCAACTCGAGTTTATTAACAAAACATGCCTTATTAAAAACACCATGTGAGCATTTCCCACATTCCCACAATGTTCACCCTCTATCTACCTCTTTGTGTTTGAGAAAGGATGTTACCCGCGATGCTCCATATGTCTGAGTTGGACCATTGGAACCTCCTTCCTCTCTAATGTAGGCTGGCTCTCTTCCATGAACTTGGGTCTCACAGGTCAGGATTATCTTTTCCTGAGTGTTTGTGAGTTGCCAAATGAGCTTCCACAATGAGTCTTGCTATTAGTCTTCAATGAGGAGCTGGCCTCCAGGTCGGTACTTGTTATTCCCCTCATCCCAGACTTTCCCAAAGATTTTGTGGTTTTTGGCCAATAGGATCATGAGCAGGGTCCAAATCACCCATTGAATCATGCCCATATCCTTCACTGTTGTTGAACCAGGGAGTGTGAAGTGCATGCCCTCCAACACCAGCTACAATACAAGGTGCCAGAAAGTCTGATTGATACTTCTCCAATATACAATGTCCATGCTGGTTCTAACTGGTTCCTTCGGGCCTTTATGACCTTCGACCTTGGTTTCCACTGTTCTCCATTGCTGACAGCTGTTGGCTGCTGTTTAATTTAGTTTGGCTAAATTTCTGCCAGGCCTGATTCCTCCGGCTGTGGGTCAGTTTAGAACGTCCAGTTTTGGGCCTGTGATCACTTAAACCACAACCGGGAAAGTGTAAGTTAGAATAATTGATTCAGTGCCAAATCAGACTTGAGTATAGGCACAGCATCCCAAACCCAAATGTCCAGAAACTGGAATTGTGACAATAAATACATTTATTCATGAGTTCTTTGGTGAATCACAAGCCTTGATCTTGCAGTGTTGCCCCACCAGACACTGAATGCTCAGACCTTAAGGTCTAAACAGAGGGAAGGTAAATGCATTTCTTTTATTCTTGTGGGGTATTGGTTGCCAGGGCAGAGACTGGAGGTGCAGAGAGAACCATGTCCTCACCCCTCCCCAACCTCCTCCACCCCCTTAATCCTATCCCCAGTTAGTCTTGGTTTGGGGCAATCTGCAGACTCCCCACCCAAATCAGCAGGCATACTTCTCAGTCAGAGGTCAAGCGATAAATGAAATGGCAAGTTTAAGAGCCCATTAATTGATTATGTAGTTAACTAATTAAATATTGATGAGCCAAAGTGATCCCCAGTGGACCAGAACTTAGTTGCAAGCATCTCTCCAGTGTCAACCTGTCCAATTATTTGTCCTTCTCACCATCAAACTCACCCCTCCTAGAAGGGGAGAATTGTGCATCTCAACTATGTGGACTGCAGCAATTCAAGATGGTGGCTCACCATCACCTTCTCAAAGGCAATTCAAAATGGCTGACAAATGCCAGCGATACTGACTTTCCAAGGAAGGATATAGAAAGGGTACAAGCGTTGTTGCCTAAAGATGTTTGTGCTGCATCTAACAGATTTACCTCAAGTTAGAATTGGAGTGTGGAAAGAGGAATTTGAAGGGTTTATTAATTTATTGATTGTCATGTGTACTTAAATGCCGTGAAAAGCTTTGTTGATGAGTGGTAGAGGCAGATGATAATAAGCAAAGAATATACAGTCAAAAAGACTCAGACATACAGGTTACATTGCACAGGAGGTGCACCAGGCGAGATCAATATTAGCAAAGTCAACATTATTCGAGGCTAGAAAGTCCATCCACCAGTCTGATAATGGCCAGGAAGCAGCTGTTCCTGAGCCTGCTCGTGCATGTGTTCAGGCTTCTGCATCTTCTGCTGATTGGAAGAGCGTGTAAGAGGTCGTTACTGGGTGCGATGGGTCTTTGATGCTGTTGGCAGCCTTTCTGTGGCAGCAAGCCTTGTAAATGGAGTCCGTGGATGGAAGGTTGGCTTCCATGATGGTCTTGGCTGTGCACACCACCTTCTCTAGTGTCTCACTGTCCTGGGCAGAGCAGTTGCCGTACCAGGCCGTTGTGCACCCAGACAGGATGCTTTCATTGGTGCATCTGGTAATAGTTGGTGAGGTGCCTTATGGACATGCCAAATTCCCTGAGCTGCCTGAGTAGGCAGAGGCGTTGTTGTGCCTTCTTGACCGTCGCATTTTTTTGGGAATTCCAGGACAGGTTGTAGGTTATCGTCACTCCGAGGAATTTGACCCTGTCCACCCTCTCAATCTCAGTTACTAAGAAGGGAGTCACATGCAACCTTGTATTATTAGTGCATCTTTTAAGATCACTGGACATCCCAAAGCACGTCACAGTCAATAAAATACTCCTGAGTTGTAACTATTATTGTACAGTGGCCGATCCTGCAGCCAAACTAATACAGCACACTCTCACAAATAGCAATGGGGGAATGGCCAATAATGATGATTGAGGGGTAAATATTTCCCAGGATACCAGGGATCCTTCTGTTTTTCTTCGAAGTAGTGTCATGGGATCTTTCACATCCACCGAAACAGCTCAGGGCCTCAGTTCAGTTTATATCTCCCACTAGATCTGGCTCCTCAGGCAGTGCAGCTCTGTTGGTGCTGTGCAGGAGGGTGTATCTGAGTGGACTGTTTTGCTCAAGCTTCAGAATGAACTGTAACCCTAGACCTTTGTGAGTCAGAGGCAGTGCCCTTCTCTTTAATTTTTCAGCTCTGCCTAACGTTGTTCAACTTAGAGGCTTTACTCACCTTTAATCATACATGGGGCAGACACTATGAATGTTCCTATCTGCCACCACAGCTATTTGTGCTGCACCAGGTGACAACCTGTTGCCGGAGGCTGTATAGTTTGAGAAGGTAACACGCTGTATCAAACATGGCTAACCAGGAGACTCTGCCATTCTTCATGGCATGGACATTTTACAAGGATTTACAAGTTCATACTCATTCTACAAATAAAAACCCCAAAGGTGTGCTGGAAATCAGGATCAAAAACAGAAGTGGCTGGAAAAACTCAGCAGGTCTGGCGCCTGTGGAGAGAAAACATAAATTATTGATGATCAAAGCGGAAACTCCTTCTGTGGGACTATCTAATGAACACACCTTCCCGAGACAACAAGTCATGCACTGAGACTTGTGCCCATAGCTTCTGGTTCAGGAAAGGGGAGTGATACCCGCTGCACTATGAGCTCTCCCCTCAATGGGCAGCACAGTAGCTCAGTAGTTGGCACTGCTGCCTCACAGTACCAAGGACCTGGGTTCGATTCCAGCTTTGGGTGACTGAGTGGAGTTTGCTTGTTCCCCTCACGTCTGTGTGAGTTTCACCCCGACTTCCTTCCAAAGTCCAAAGATACACAGATTAGGTGCATTAGCCATGGTATAGTGTCCATGGGATGTGCAGGCAGGTGGATCTGGGAGGGATGTTCTTTGCCAGATCAGTGTGGGCTTGATGGGCTGAATGGCCTATTTCCACACAGTAGGGATTCTATGATTGTTGAGCACATGCAAATATCTTTTGGCATTTCTAGACAGACAGTAGCGCTCATTACTTGAAGGTTCACTTATGGTTAGTTAGGCCTATAATTACTGCCAGACTTTTCCACAGTGGGAGTATGTGATGGTGTATTCTTTGCTGCAGGGGATTGAATTCATCCTTACCCTTCTTCCCTCTGTCACTCTGGCTCCTCCCTCAGTCTCAGGCACATACATACCACTGGCCTCAGCCAACACTGCTGGCTTCATCTCCACATTACCAACTGCCTCAGCACAGGCAGATGAATTTTAAAAGTCAGTAATATGCCAGATTCTCAGACTTCCTAATTGCACAGTGTTCAGTTCAGACCCTTAATTATCTCAATCAGCACCCTGTAGGAAATAGTGTCTCCTGTTCAATTAATTAGATGACTACATTCAAAAAGAAATCCTGGTTGGATTCTGGAAAGGGAATAGATTTATTTCATTAAGCTTCAGTTCGGATGTAGAGACATTACCGGCAGCTGCAAAGGAATGGGTATTGGAATTCTGCCATGCAAGATTTTAAGAAGGAATGGAGATGTGCAGAATTCCGAAAGGATTAGAGATGAGGGTTCAACATTTTGTAAGTGGAAGGGCAAAATGTAAGGATTGGCAATAAATGCAGGACTAGCTAATAATGCCCAATTCCCATCTAAAGAAAACATCTTGTGATTCTAGACTTCAGAATCAACAGTGCAAAAGCAAGATGATATATTTGACCTTGTATCAGTTGTTGATTGTGGGCTAGACTTTCTTAGGACGTTTAATAATGTGTCACATCAAAGTTTGTTACTGAAAGTAAAAGCTCAAGGTGTGGGGACAACATATTGACATGGACAGGCTAGTTATCTAACATAAACAGAATAAATGAGTCATTTTCTGGTTGGCAAGACACTACAGATGGGATGTCACAGGGCTTGTGCTGGGGTCCTCATAATAATTTAGATGAAAGGATGCAAGATATGAAATTTACTGATGATGCAAAGGAGGCAGGAAAGCAATTTGTGATGAAAATGTACAGAGGCTGCAAAGGGACATAGATAGAACATAGAATAGGGTAGCACAGTACAGGCCCTTCGGCCCACGATGTTATGCCAAACTTTTATTCTAATCCTAAAGTCTATCTAACCTTAAGGGAATGACAAAAATCTGGAAAACGGAGTACAATGTGGGAAAAATGTTGTCCATTTTGGCAGGAAGATTACAAAAAGAAGCATATTATCTGAATAATGTGAGAGATTGCAGAGCACTGAGATGCAGAGGGATCTGGGTGTCCTTGTACATGTCCTCACAACAGGCTAGCATCTACATGGGGAAAGCAATTAAGAAAACTTATGGAATCTTATTGTTTGTTGTGCAGGTGAAATACTAACAAAATTATGGAGCTTATGCGTCAGTTACTGAGATGATGTGAAGGTGCCAGTGTTGGGCTGGGGTGGACAAAGTCAGAAATCACACAACATCAGGTTATAGTCCTTATAGTGCTTTTCTCTTAAAGGGTCTAGGCCCAAAATGTCAGCTTTTGTGCTGCTAAGATGCTGCTTGGCCTGCTGTGTTCATTCAGCTCCACACTTTGTTATCTCAGGTTATAGTCCAACAGGTTTATGTGAAATCACAAGCTTTCTGAGCCCTGCTCCTTTGTCAGGTGATTTCAAATAAACCTGTTGGACATGACCTGGTGTCATGTGACTTCTGACCTCAGTACAGAGGCACTGCTGAGATGACATCTGGATGAAAGTGTACAGTATTGATGTCCTTATTGAAGGAAGGATGTAAATATTTTAAAAACAATTCAGAGAAAATTTACTCAACTAATACTTGGAATGGGCATGCTACTTTCTGAGGAACGCTTAAGCTGATTGGGCTTGGTTTTGCTGGAAGTTACAAAAATAAAGAGTGAATTTAATGAAATAAATAAGACCCTGGGGGGTCTCAAAGGCTGGATGCAGAGAGGATTTCTCCTTTTGTTAGAGAATCCAGAACAAAGTGTCTCTGGTTTCAAAATAAATGGTTATCTATTTCAGACAGATTTGAGGAGGCTATTTTTCTCACAGAGAGTGATGAGTCTTTGGAATTCTCTTCCTCAAAAGGTGGTGGATGCAGAGTCGTTGAACACTTTCAAAGCAGGCTTAGAGAGATTCTTGATAAACAAGAGGGTGAAAGATTATCAGGGGTAGTTTGGAAAGTGATGTCATCAGATTAGCTATGATTTTTCAAATAGTGGAGCAGGTCTGAGGGCTAATCCTGCTCTTCATTCATTTATTTGATTTGATTTATTATTGCCACATGTACCTAGGTGCAGTGAAAAATTTTGTTTTGCATGTAGTGCAGGCAGATTATACCATACAAAGCATGTAAGAATAATAGAACAGAGAGAGGAATTCAATGTTATGGCTGCAGAGAAGGTGCACAAAGATTGAGATCAATACTCAGTTTAAAAATTTGAGAGATCCATTCAGAAGGCTACTAACAGCGGGGAAGAAGCTGTTCTTGAATCTGTCGGTACATGTATTTAAACTTTTGTGTCTTCTGCCCAACAGTGGAGACTGGATGAGATTATAACCAGGTGGGTGGGGCCTTTGGTGGTGTTGGCTGCCTTTCTGAGATTGTATTAATACTCACACTATATGAACATTGATCTTTGATGAGGTGAGTAGTCACTGCTAGGTTGATTGTAAATATTTTGAGGGTTATCACTCACATTTGCTTGATCTTGACCTGGACTTTTAATGTGACTGTTTCAGATCTTTCACACAAAAATTGAGATCATAACTTCATAAAGCACTTATAATGTTGTGGTGTAAATAATTGAACATCAAAATCTCTGGAGTACAATCCACTTTGCTTTATAAACAACTGAATTAAATGCTTTCGCCAAGTGGCTATCCAATGAAGAGTTACTAATGTTATTTTCAATGTTTTGGTTCAATGTCCCTGGCAACAAAGACCAAGTCAAACTTCCTCTGGGCATTCTAAAATACACACGTGGTCTCTTGAATGATTTTCTCAGTGAAAGAAATAAGTAATTGAGAAGAATACAGGTCAGGAGTTTTCCTGTGGCAGATAAGAAGAAACATTTCAAAACTCTCCTCAGCATGATTTATTTCTTGTTATGATCCCAGCTGAAGACGTACTGGACAGGTCAGATCATGATGTGAAATTTGGCTTGATAGATTGTAAGCTTTATGTTCATCACTGTTTGCCATTGTGTTTAGGTTGTGAACATATTTACAAGTCTCTGTCAATGTACTTTTTACAAAAGAACATTAGATTTTATTGACCACAATATAAAAAAAACTGTTGAAATGGGTTTATTACAATATCAGAAATAAAGATTCATCTCTTTTCTACTCGATAGCAACCTTACTGCTACACAAATGTCAGCAAAGGTTTTCCACTCTAAATTTACTTTCTCCATTGGCATGGCTGCATTTTGTCCAGCAAATGTCTGTGTTCAGTCTATGCTATCTTGTTTGGTTAATGTCTCTTTCGTGATACTGTTATACCACTGCTAACGCAGCTCATTTATTTTTCAATTTGTTCCACAGAATTCATGTACTCAACAACCCAGTAGCTTTACTTCCTCTCTGATACCTTAAAGACTTCTGTTTCCACAGCTTATTGGTTACTAACTTCGAAGCCTTGTTTTCTTTTGCTCTCACTGCATTGGAGACTGCTAAATTATACTGTTCATATTCAAGACCTTTCTCTCGGGATGACTTGCTTCTTTGCCTGATAGAATCCTGCACACACAATGATGCTCTGAATGGGTTCAGAGATGTTGGAAAATCCGAGATAACAAGGTGTGGAGCTGGATGAACACAGCAGGCCAAGCAGCATCAGAGGAGCAGAAAAGCTGATGTTTTGGGCCTAATTTCTGAAGAATGGCCCGGGCCCAAAACATCAGCTTTCCTGCTCCTCTGATGCTGCTTGGCCTGCTGTGTTCATACAGCTCCACACCTTGTTATCTCAGACCCTCTGAATGGTTCTATCTGGCTAGATGAGCTGGTTTCTGTCTTCGCCTCCCTCTTATCACACTTGCCAAAAGCCCCAACCTTTTATTTAATCTCTTCTATTTTTGTTTTCTAAAGCACTGAGCTATTCACCTCAAGGGAGTTTTAAAAGACATCATTTAAATACCTTAAATGAACTCCAGAAAACCCTTCACCATTTAAAATCTAAAATGAAGCTAAAACTCGGGGCTGGATTTTCACGTAGAGTTATAGAGTTTTTATTTTATTCTATTTTCCAAATCAACCTGTTCAGATATGTTATTATGCACCTCTAGAGCAAGTGGGACTCAAACTTAAGCTTATTGTTCCAGGGATCGAAACACTACCTTTGTGCCATAAGGTAGCTCTACTGTAGAGTTTTTACAACATGGAAAGAGGCCCTTTGGCCCATCATATTGACTAGTTTATCAAACCTCCATCTGTTCTAATCCCAGTGATTCATAACATTAAGACCATAAGACATAGGAGTGGAAGTAAGGCCATTTGGCCCATCAAGTCCACTCCGCCATTTAATCATGGCTGATGGGCATTTCAACTCCACTTCCCTGCACTCTCCCCATAGCCCTTGATTCCTTGTGTGATAACCTTGTAGATTGTGGCATTTCAAACATTGATCTACATATTTCTTAAGTACCTTTTGGCTAATTATCAACGTTGGGCTATTTCAGGTTCATTTCCATCTCTTTACCTGGTGACTCAATATCATGGCTTTTGTGGGCGTAGTACTACTGTTGTCTGATCTTTCTTTGAGTAGAGGTGGAGGACCTCCCTAGGCCTAGGGACTTCTAGCATTCATGCTACCAACATTATCTTTAAGCTCCATACCCTTCTAAGGCTGCAAACCAGGTACCACCATTCCAAGCATGTTATTCTCCTGAAAACTGAAAAGAAATGGTGGGAAAAGGACAATTGAGACCTTGGTTTGTGCCTTGAAACCTGGAGATCCTGGTGTATTGGCTGCTGGAGAGGAAGGCCATCTTATCTCTTCAGGAGTGCCAAAAGAATTGGTGATACAGGCACTGCCAACCTGGTTGGAGATAGCTACCCCAGACAATGCAGTTTCCACCAGAGAAAATGTGCAACAATGATGTAGGAAGGCCAATGTGCTCTCCCAATGTCTGTGCCACCATATGCTCTCTGCTCCTTCATACCCTGCAAGTTGGCAAGTACACACACCTCCCACCATATCTCATTGCCTCCCACACTCCTTATTGTAGACATCTTCCCTCAATGGTTCTCAGGCCCCTCGTCCTCCCAAACTGCAAATCCTTCCTGCCATCTGCACTTTCCACTCACTGGGAACACCTCACCACCCGTTCTGTGCCGCTCTAAAAGCAAACTCTTCCACCGCAGTCTTTTATCCCATTGCAGGAGAGCTGCCCACCTCCCATGCGTTTGTCCCCATAGCAACTAACTGTCCTACCGGTGACCTTGGAGCGATTGGACTTAGCCTGCAGACTGACCGTGGCCAATGCCCTTGACTGAGTATGGCAGCGCACTCTGACTTTTGATTTGTCAAAGACTACTCCCTTAGAACTTCAGACAGGACCCTGCCTTGCATTTGCCATGGAAACAGCTGACATATGCACAGCAATGTGCTATCCTTCTGTCTGTCCACAGATGCGTGCATATCTGTATCTGTGGCCAAGAACTTTCAAAGTGAATGAGAGAGTTTGATCTCTTTTCTTATAAATTGAGCTTAAACTCTGAAGATAGCTCAAGGACATGACTGTTGTTGGATTTAGAATGAATGAATGTTTCCATTGCAATGTGTGGTGTCCAAAATACACAACTATCAACAGTTTGATTTGAATCAAATTGAATTAGTTTCATTGTCACATACTCAAAAAAGGAGTACAGCAAAATGTTGACAAGCCACCACTGACCAAGCCATATTAGGTACAGGTTCTTCACTATCAGTGTAACAATGTCACCAACATGCAGCACCATCTTAGGGACAACCCTTAGATTGAGAAACAAAGAAATAAGGTTACATTATAGCTGCACCCAGTACAGCCATAAATCTGGAGGCAAGGTTAAAAAGACAAATTTATTTTAGACATTGCTTTCAATAAATCTCTGGTGGAAAGTGATTTGCAGTTGTTGCTTAATGTAGATGCTGAATTGTCTCAATCAAAACTATGGGATGGCATGGATTCCAGCCATTGATTCAATTGGTTTATATCTGGCTTTTACCAAAAAAAGAAACTGATTGAATGCAACAGCGCAGTTAAAAAGCTGATGAATTTATCTTTTTACAACATGCTAAAGAGATCTGATTTGCTAAATCCCAGTACAATTGTGATATCTGACACTTAGTAATCCAGTCCTGTCAAGTATATCTGTTGCTGCAAGTTAAACAGGATCACAGGTCATTGTCATCACAAAACAAACCACAGAGAGCTTTACATTGTTTTTCTCTCATGCTGGCCCTCAGACAAGAAAGCCGAACCCCTTTTCATACATCAATACCAGTTCATTACCATCCCTGATTTCTATTCTGCACTGGTGAAATTTAGTCCTCAAGATGATGAAAAATAAACAGCTGTTACATCAGGACATGAAGAGAATCCAGCTGAAACCTCAACAGTGGGAAAAGAAAACTAGAAACTAATTCAGAACTTGGATTAAGAAGAGTTTTTTTTAAAAACATCATGGCAGTCTGTGCTAGTTTAAACTATCTAAGCTCTGCAATAGAAGCTGGGGTGGGGCTTGTTATGAATATTCTAAAAAGGGTTTTCTCTACAGTTTAACCACACAGATGGCAGAGGGGTAAATGTGGGGCTTGTCTGCTGACCCCCAACTCTCAGAATCTTAGACCCCACTGAAAGAGGCCATTCAGCCTCTTGTGCCTGTAAAAGTTCTTCACTGGGTGGCAACCTCCTGCCTCTCTCTCATATTCCTCCCTCTGCCCAAATAAACATCCAATTCCTCTTGAATAAGATAATAAAATGTGAGGCTGGATGAACACAGCAGGCCAAGCAGCATCTCAGGAGCACAAAAGCTTTTGTGCTCCTGAGATGCTGCTTGGCCTGCTGTGTTCATCCAGCCTCACATTTTATTATCTTGGAATCTCCAGCATCTGCAGTTCCCATTATCTCCAATTCCTCTTGAATACCTGGCTCCACCACATTTCTGGAGACAGCTTTCCTTGTCCTAACTACTCAGTGTAAAAAGGCTCCTCTCATGTCACCCGTGCCTCATTTGCACATCACTTTAAATCTATGCTCTTTGTTTTTGCTACTTTAATGAGCAAGGACAGTCAGGCCTTCACTACTCTATTCAGCCTGCCTAGACTTTTGAAAAGCTATCAAATGTCCTCCCAGCCTTCCCCCCCCTCCAAGGAGAACCGTTCCAGCTTCTTTAATCCATCTTCCTGTCTGAAGCTTTATTGACTCAGTATCAGGTAATTTATTATCACATGTATTCAATACAAATATGCAGTGAAGTGTGCAGTACATACCTGGTGCCATTCACATTAAAAGCTTAGAATAAGGTTAAAAAAAGGAACTGGTGTCCAGTTTCCTTTCCACTTCTGCAGTTCCACTCCAGGCTTTCCAACACTCACTTTAGTATGGTGTCACTCAGAGGGAGCATTTGGGTCAATAACAAGGAGGGATCAAGATAGATACTTGTAAATATTGAGTGATGGCATCAAATGACATTCTCATCATACATATACCTGAAAGCAGCCATCTGCAACAATGAATAGTCCAATCACCCTCCCACAATATTTAATAATGTTACAGGTATAAGGTCTCACTATCAACATCCAATGGCACATAATTCAATATCTATCCATAATTGCCATGTCAATAATAAAGTAGAGACTAGGTATTGTACAGACTCACTTCCTGTCTTCAAAATATCCCTTGACCATCCACAATTTAGGAGTGTGCTGGTATACTCTCCACTGATCCAGGTGTACAGCTCCAACAAGGCTCACAAAGCTCAACATCATCCAGGGACAAAGCAACTCAATTGATTCCATCTAAAGCTATGGCTTAAGCCTGAGCTGTCCACAATTAGCATACTATAGCCTCATTGTGTACTCTAAACAGGATGTACTGCAGTTTACTCACCAAGGATCCTGCAATACCATTGCTCAAATCCATGGAATGTACCTCCTCAAAGAAAGAATCACTACAATAGATGTATGGGAGCAGCTGCACCTTCAAGATCACAAGTCACACCTTGAGGCAGAGACAAAAACCTACAGACACTTGAATCCAAGGTAGACAAACAGGAGGCCAGAAGAACACAGCAAGTCAAGCAGCATCTGAACAAAAGGAAGTCATTGTTTCAGATGTTACTCTCCTTCAGGACACCCTGAAATAACTGCACAGAGGCTGGTATCCCATCACCAATTCACCCTTTATTTATAGGTGCACAGTACATGGGCTCTGACCAACCAGCTCAACACTAGACCATAGTCTGTGGGATCTTCTGAATTTCCTGTTTATATCTGTCAACCAGATCTCCCTGATTGGCCCAGGTTAACAACACCAATCAAGGGGCTTGTAGTCAATGAGATCCACCTGGCAATGTTTCAAATCACTGCACACCCCGCCCCAACATGGGCTGCTCCTTCATTGTTGCTGCCTATTTGCCCGTATGTTGAGAGCTGGGCCAAGGTTGATGACCTGTTTTCACTTTCTTAAGGAATGCCCACGTCCTGAGAACAAAGTTTTATAGAACATCAGAGGATGTGGCACAAAGGCAGGAAGCAAAGCCATTGAGGGAGCCACCATTGGTTTGATTAGAATGGAACTCAACAAGAACTATCGCACTCAGCTGGGGAGCAGATGGGATGCTTGTCAAAGATGGGAGTCATTCATTGCCTTGAAGACAAAGGTCAGTGAAACACAATTAGAGAGGTGATGTCTGTTGTGATATTGCTAAGGCTCATTGCAGTGTAGCTCAGAAATTGAAATCAGGTTCAAGCATGGCCAGCTCATACACCAGCTCATAAACCTTGGTAGCTGAAATGCTAATTCCTCAGCACTCATTAAATTCACATCACTAAACCCTCCACTCAGTACTCGTTGAGTTATATTCATTCCTGTTCTTCACTTATAAAATTTCATCCTTCTAATCAAGACTTTCCAAGGCCTCAACCCCTCCTTCTCTCATGATTACAACAACACTGTCAAGCCTCCTATTCCTCTAATCTAACTTCTCGAGTAGCATTGATTTTCATTGCTTCATAACTGATGATCAAATCTTCAACAACAAAGGCCTTCAACAATGATGTTCGCTCTGCGTAACACTTAATTTCTACAACTTACTGACTCCTCCTTTAGTATGTCCCTTTCTACCCAAATTGTTACTTGCCTGTCTCAACACTTCATTGTAAAGGCAAAGTTGGAAATCTGAAATAAAAGCAGAAAATACCAGAAATGCTCAAGCAGGCCCAGTAGTGTATGTGGAGAGAGAAACCGCCCAATGTGTGCAGGACGGTTTCCTGACTCAGTATATCGAAGGGCCGACAAGAGTGGAGGCCACACTGGATCTGGTACTTGGTAATGAACCAGGCCAGGTGTTTGATTTAGTGGTAGGTGACACTTTGGAGAGATTGACCACAATTCAGTTATGTTTACTTTAGCAAAGGAAAGGGATAGGAACATGCCACAGGGCGAGAGTTATAGATGGGTAAGGGCAATTATAATGCGATTAGGCAAGACTTAGGAGGCATAGAATGGGTTAGCAAAATGCAGGGGATGGGGACAATCGAAATGTGGAGCTGGTTTAAGGAACAGACATTGCGTGTCCTTGATAGGTATGTCCCTGTCAGGCAGGGAGGGAGTGATAAGGTAAGGTAACTGTGGTTTACTAAAGAAATTGTATCTCTTGTTAACCGAAAAGGGAGGCTTATGTAAAGATGAGACGAGATGGTTCAGATGAGACGATGGAGAGTTACAGATTAGCTAGGAAAGATTTAAAGACAGAGTTAAGAAGAGCAAGGAGGGGACATGAACAGACATTAGGAGGTAGATTAAAGGAGAACCCTAAAGCTTTCTATAGGTATGTGAGGAATAAGAGGATGACTAGGGTAGGAATAGAGCCAGTCAAAGACAGAAGTGGGAAATTGTGTGTGGACCCTGTGGAGATTGGAGAGGTGCTAATTATTTCTCATCTGTTTTCACTGAGGAACAGGAGAATATTGTAGAGGAGATGACTGAGTTATGGGCTACTAGAATTGAAAGGATTAAGATTAGTAAGGAGGAGGTGTTATCAATTCTAGAAGGTGTAAAGTTAGATAAATCCTCTGGGCCAGATGGGACTTTTCCGAGGATTCTCTGGGAAGCTAGGGAGGACGTGGTGGAGCCTTTGGCCTTGATCTTTAAGTCCTCATTGTTTACAGGTTTAGTACCAGAGGGCTGGAGGATTGCAAATGTTGTGCCCTTGTTCAGGAAGGGCAGTAAGGATGACCCAGGTAATTATAAACCTGTGAGCCTTATGTCTGTTGTTGGAAAAGTTTTGGAAAGGATTATAAGAGATAGGATTTATAATCATCTAGCAAGCAACAATTTGATTGGAGGTAGTCAGCATGGATTCGTTAAGGGAAGATCGTGTCTCACAAACCTCACTGACAGTTTTGAGAAGGTGACCAAGCATGCGGATGAGGGTAGGGCAGTTGACGTGATGTACATGGACTTCAGTAAAGCCTTTGGTAAGGTCCCACACGGTAGGCTATTGGAGAAAATACAGAGGCACGGGATTGAGTGAGATTTAGCAGTTTGGATTAGAAACTAGCTTTCTGTAAGAAGACAATGAGTGGTAGTTGATGGAAAATATTCAGCCTGGAGTCAGGTCACTAGTGGTGTGCCTCTAGGATCTGTTTTGGGACCACTGCTGCTTGTCATTTTTATAAATGGCTTGGACATAGGCATTGGTGGATGGGTTAGTAAGTTTGCAGATGACACTAAAGTCGGTGGAGTGGTGGACAGTGTGGAAGAATGTTGCAGGTTGCAGGGAGACTTGGATAAACTGCAGAATTGGGCCGAAAGGAAGCAAATGGAGTTTAATACGGATAAATGTGAGGTGATTCACTTTGGGAGTAACAATCGGAAGGCAGAATACCAGGTCACTGGTAGGATTCTTGGTAGTGTGGATGTACAGAGGGATCTTGGTGTCCATGTACATAGATCCCTGAAAGTTGCCACCCAGGTTGATAGCGCTGTTAAGAAGGCTTATGGTGTGTGAGGTTTCATTGGTAGAGGGATTGAGTTCCGGAGACGTGATGTCATGCTGCAACTGTACAAAACGCTAGTGCGGCCTCACTTGGAATCTTGCGCGCAGTTCTGGTCGCCCCATTACAGGAAGGATGTGGAAATATTGGGAAAGGTGCAGAGGAGATTTACCAGAATGTTGCCTGGTCTGGAGCGCAGGCCGTATGAAGAAAGGCTGAGGGACTTGGGTCTGTTCTCATTGGAGAGAAGGAGGCTAAGAGGGGATTTAAAAGAGACATATAAGATGATCAGAGGATTAGATAGGGTGGGCAGTGAGAGTCTTTTTCCGAGGATGATGACTTCAGCTTGTACAAGGGGGCAAATTGAGGGGTGATAGATTTAAGACAGATGTCAGAGACAGATTCTTTACTCGGAGAGTGGTAAGGGCATGGAACGCCCTGCCTGCCAATGTAGTGAACTCAGCCACATTAGGGGCATTTAAACAGTCCTTGGATAAGCATATGGATAATGATGGGATAGTGTAGGGGGACGGGGTCAGATTAGATCACAGTTCAGCACAACATCGAGGGCTGAAGGGCCTTTCCTGCGATGTATTGTTCTATGTTCTATGTTAATGTCTCATATCAATGCCCTTCATCAGCACTGAAAGGGCTTCCAGATGTAGCAGTTTTTGAAGTAAGGTTAGCAAAGATAAGGAGGGAAGATTTGAACAAAGGGAAAGTCTGTTATAGAGCAAAAGGCAGGATGCATTACATGTAAAATATAATCCTGTGCAATCATCTCCTCATGTCACTTTAATAGCCTTTCACTTTTGAGACTTAGGATGTTCTACGGCATTAACAGTGCCACATAATTGCAAGTTGTTGATAATGATGTTCGTTTGGTTTTGTAAGACAGTATTGAATGTTTGGCTTTCAAAGTCTAGCTCAGAAACACTGCGAGGTGAGTAGGCATGCATTAACGTTTGTGATCAGAAAGAAATAGAGTGACCATTGGTATGCATCTGATCCAAGTGATATATACCCTGGGAGACCTTGCTTCTGAAATTACTGGGTGCAGAATGTGTACCAATTTCTTATATTCATGATCATGTATTACTCACACTGCTGACCACACACTATCTCTCCCACGCAGAGGAAGAGAAGCAAGGTTGGCAGCAACTCACTGTGCAATATTAACTCAATCCTTGAGACTGGAACCCTTCTAATCGGGCAAGTAGAATAGGCACAAGATTTAACAGCCAGGAAAAAAGGAGATAAACGCCTGGGAACAAAAGAGTATTTATTACGGAATCAGTTCTTTGAACAATGCATCATGTTGTCAATGGGTTTTGTGCAAAATTTTCTGTTACTTATTTCAAGGACTTTTTTTTAGTCAAGTGCAAAGTTGGTCCCTGGACTTTAATTAAATATAATTTTGACAAGTAGCGAAGATTGTTACTGTATTGTGTTACTCCTATACACACCACCATCGCAGTGACTGTCACCAGTTGAGCTGTGACTGAATTGATCACTGTGCGTGAGCATCCATAGCTTAATAACACCTCATTTCACTCACTTTAAGCCTGTTTTGTGCCCATTTTTACACACATAAAACAAATGCAGCCAAGTGCAATTTCTACCCCCATGAGTTACTTCGCATGGCTTTCATCTTTTTGTTCAAAAATTTTAAATGCACTAAAGCAGTCTTTACTGAACCATTTTAAGCCTAAAACTTATCACTGTGCAACTTTCTGCATTTCCTGGCAACATCTAGCATCAACTCTTTGACAACATTCTGAGATTAGACTACTCCCTTTGCAACCTTGATGTTACATTTGACCCATTGATGACCTTGCAATTTCATGTTCATACTATCCCTAAAACTGCCTGTTTCCACCTCCATGGCCCAACTTCACCTTTTTTGCAACACTTCTGTATCAGATACAATCATTCATGTCTTCGTTGCCCCTACACTTGCCTCTTCACTGCACTTCTAGTTGATTTTCCCACATTCTGCTCTCTATAAACTCAACAGCGCCCAAAACTCTAATTCTTGTGCATTCACTTGCATCAGGTCCCTTTCCCCTATGACCACTGTGATTTACATTTTCCCTGGTCACTTCATCCTTGTTTTCAAATCTCCACTCATCCCTTCCCCTATTTTAAATTTCCATCCAACTCCACAACTCTCCAAACGTAATTTGATCTGCATACCACTCAATCTGGACTCTTGACCATCTCTGATTAGAATCACTGTATCATTGGTGCCCGTTCTAACACTGCTTTTGCCCCAAGCTCTCAAATGCACAGCCCTGTCCATCTCTCTATCTTCCTTGTCTGTTTAATAAGCTGCTTATAACCCATGTTTTGTAACAAGCAATTAGTCATTTGCCCTAATGACTCCCTAACAGACCCAGAAAATGCTGGAGAAACTCAACAGGTCTGGCAGCATCTGTGGAGAGAGAAACAGAGTTAAATTTTTGAATCTGATATGACCCTTCGTCAGAACACGTAAAATCTCCATTTGAAGCTTGATGTTCCATTTGGTTTTGTATTGCTCCCGAAGCACTACATTATGTCAAAGCTGCTCAATAAATATAAATTGTTGCTGTTAATTCCTGCAGTTTGCATTCGTCTTGAGTCAGCCATAGAGAAAAGGATATGAGCTCCATTCTGGCCATGGTTCTTTACTTGGAGTTGACTCTGTATCCTGTGTTGAACAATACACTGCTGGCTGCTGATTTCATCCCTTTAAATAACAGTGCAGTGATTTGCACTGCAGATGAACTCCTTATATTGTTGACAGCCTCTCTCACAATTACATTCAGACTGAACTATCTTCATTCCAATTTTTCTCTGAACAAAAGCGTCAACATATCAAGTGTCAGAGTGTGGGGAAAGTTCCCTTCTTGTATTTGCTAAAACTGGCCACAGTAACTGTACAGTCAAGTATGATTACTGACATGCCTTTAGCATATGACATTGTTTGGCAATAACTTAGACTATAGAGTTCCTTTGTTCTACTGCTGACTGATGCTGACCCAACTTCATTATTTTTTAAATGACTTTTAGATATATCTTCATGGTAAGTGAGGCTTGAAGCTTCTACTTCTGAGATAGGGTCCACCGCCCCATAAGCATTTTTCACTGATTAATTTATTACTGACCCATATAGTCCTTCCTTTTTTATTATTGGGAACCCAAAGTGATGGATTTTGACATCTAAATTCTACGCTTCAATTGCTGTTTGTTATGTATGTTAACTCTAAACTGCATTACATAAAGAGATGCACATTGCAGTCTTCAGATAAGCTTCATGTACCCAAGATGTTACACTGATCACCTCAATTTCTCTCTGTTACCATGGTTATATGGTCCGCATGAGCTCTTCAATCACTTTGTTTCTATAGAGATGACAAGCTTGCATATCCCAGACCCTCCAGATATGGATGAGTGGCTGTCCCTTCAGGACCTCAGCTTTGCCTGAAGCTTGCTTGGCAAAACATCACTGTCCGGCAGGGCCTCAAACTATTTTAACTCAACATTTGCTGGTCCCACAAGCAGGTAGGCACATTGAGATAACCAGTCAGTGTGAACTCACAATCAGACATGCCAAACCACAATAATATTGCAGCAAGCTGTTTATAGAACATTGACCCACATACCACTCTTGTACAATTTTCACGCTGCTCTATAACACCCTGATAGATTTGACCATCCACAACATGTAAGACTATAGCTTCCCCCCATGGAACTGTTCTGAAGAAGTGTATTGGATCCAAAATGCTAAATCTGATTTCTCTCCACAGATGCTGAGCTTTTCCAGCAAAATCTATTTTTGTTAAAGACACATTCCATCATTTTAGTACTTCATTGATAAACTAATTACTGCAAGGCATAGGGTTTGATTGGTGTATTTCTATCCTACATAGTTTTGTTATCATTTTACGCTTTTTTTCATGGTCTCAGCATATCTGAAAGTGCCTATAGCCTATGCAATACAGAACCACTTTATATATATAGCAAAGCCCCAGCAACGGAAATGTGATAGTGACAGCTAGTCTCCCTTTGAGTGGTGTCCATTGGGGGATGAATAATGGGCAACATCTTACCTATTCCTTCACCTCACCCAATGCCTACCATTTTCTCTGGATCTACAAGTTGTGCACACTTCCAACTCAGCAGCATCTGTGGATTGCACCATTGTGATTTTACTTGCTGAGTAAGCTGTGTGGGCCCCAGGCTTTATAACTCCTTCATTAAATCTGTCCAAATCTCTCTCTCTCTCTCTCTCGAAAATGCTCTTTAAAACCCGTATGATTTTTTGACTAAAAGCTCGTCTTGCTGATTAAACTCAACAGGTCTGGCAACGTCTGTGGAAAGGAAGCAGAGTTTCCTTCTTCAGAACTGAAGCTTCACTGGACCTGAAACTTTTAACTCTTTCTCTCCACAGATGCTGCTGAGTTTCTCCAGTAATGTCTGCTCTTGTTTCAGATTCTCAGAATCCAGAGTTCTTTGGCTTTTTGAAAATGCTTTTCTAAGATTTTGTGTATTTTCATACGCGGCTCGGTATCAAATTTTGTTTGAGATCGCAACTGTGAAGCTCTTTTGGGATGCTTCAGTGCATTAAAGTTGATATATAAATGCATATTGTTGTTTCAAACATTGCTCATTGCCGGCACAGCACTCCTTCAGCACCACATAGGAGAGAGCCAGCCTTTTTACACATTGCTAAAAAGCCACATGTCACACTGTTAATTTGAAGTCATGAACTAAGTTTAACTTTGTAAGAGAAATGTCTTTTACTTAAAAGGCCTCACTTTGGCCCTTAACGTCTTCGACCTTCCTGTATGAACCTGAATGGGGTATTTAAATGAGTGGATGGGTAATTCCAGATGGATAATCAATTCTACCCAAACCGGCAATACCTACACGCCATGATTGAATACATGTTAAAAAATGAACACTCTGAAACTAATAGATAACTGACTGGATTAACAGTGAAAAGCAGAATGTTTTCTGAGTGTATCCACCGCTCAGCTGTAATATATATTTTAAAAATCCACACACAAAATCTACAGTTGCCAGGCAATGACCTCTTTCCTCAGGGACCTTGCAAAGTTTAAAAATATTATTCAGTGGCAAGGAACGTTGCTGTTATTGGTTAGTATTATCATCCCACATAACATACTATCTGAAGTGAAATGTCAGATCCTTACCTACAAGCTAATGCAAGCCATTCAGGACCACTGGATATTTGTCTTCAAGGCACTGTTTGGGGCTGTTAAAAGATTTCTACACAATATGCAAACTAACAGTGGCATTTTCTACAATACTACTTATCTTTTCTTAAATTATGAAAATGATAACAGCCGGATAAATTTAATATGCATGTATTTGGCCTGAGGTCCATCCATATTTAATACCGTAGACAGAAACAAGTATGAACAGAATACCTCTGCCAATGTCATTAGGCAGGGTGCAGCATGAGCAATGAGAAATTAGCTTTATAAGGAATTCCACTCCAGAGACTGAATGAATATTCATACTACTGTTCCATGATAGTACTGAGGGAGCAGTGCAGGGTCGGAAGTGTCATGGAGACATTAAATCCAGAACTCACCTTTCCTCTCAAACAGATGGAAAATATCCCATGACATTATTTTACAAAGAGCATGGGGGTAGTGTCCTGGCTAATATTTATCCCAAAATGCACAGCATTAAAAGATAGAGTATCTGACTTTTTATTAAATACCATTAGCATGTGCACTGCTGTGTATTTAGGTGGAGTTTTTTTCCATGCAACTAAGGAAGAGACTAATGTCCATCAGGGAAACAAACTGCCATCCTTACCTGGTCTGGCCTATATGTGACTCCCGACCACAGCAACATGGTTGATTCTTAACTTGCCCTCTGGGTGAGCAGGGATGGACAATAAATTGCTGGCCTGGAGACACCCATATCCTGTGAATGAGTAGGAAGCAATCAAAGAAAGAGATCTCAAGGCCAATGGGAAAATGCAGGAAAATGGAAAAAAGTGTGTAGCTAACACTGTGCAGACACCGTGTTCTGAGTAATTGTCTTTGCTGGAAAGTACACAATTATATTTTCTTCATGGAGTGTGGGTATCGCATGCAAGGCCAGTATTTGGCGTCCATTCTTGGTTGAACGCGGTTGAGTCGATTGTATTGTGGTGTGTTTGGAGTCCCACATGGGCCGCAGCAGGTAAGGATAACAGACTTCATTCCAGAAGGCTTATGACAATCAATAATATTCATCACAGTCACCATTACCGAGTGGCATTATATTTCAGGTTTAATGAGTTTAAACTCCGCCACGTGCTGTGTTCTCAGGGCATTAGCTTGGGGTTAGCTGCATGACTCGTACCAACAACATTACTATACCACCACCATACATTCTTTGCATCGTCCATCTGCTATAGGCATGATATTATTTTTTATTGGCCAATTCAGCAACTCACAGTTCAGAATTATAATTGCTCTTATAGGTCTCTATTTGCACAGTAAGCAAGCTGGACACTGAACATTATGCTGATATTGTGTTGTCCAATAAAACTGTACAAATGCATTTAATCAATTAGTCAAACAAAGTAGTGGCTGACTCCAAGCAATGACTGAACTATAGCATGGTGGGTAAATTGTCTGATTTCATGTTGATTTCAATTATCATCTGCATTGATCATTTTTGCCTTACTGGGAAAGCTCAAAAGAATTCAGGCTTTTACAAATGTTGTATTTAGAAGCAAGTAACTTTAAACATAAATGAAGGCAAATCCCTGAGGAATTATTCACCCAGATGATCAGTCTATTCAGACCAGAGTCGGTAGGAAAATCAGTTAATGCCGCAATTTTTTGATTGTATTGAGAAAGAAATGATTCACAGCAGGGTTAGCAATGGGAGCTAATGTATTAGTATTTCAATTGGGCTTCACTGAAGGATGTAAACATATTAAAATTCATTGCTAAGAACACTGCATAAACTAGAAACATTTGGTCAGGACGTAAAAGCTGCTTCAGCTCATCATGCCAACATTGTGTCCACTGAGGAGGTGGTCCAGCAATACTGACACTAGGTGTAGGGCACCCAAGTTAATCTTCTGGGGAGATGAGTTTGAATTTACCATAGCAGGTGGTGACATTTTAAATACAATCAAAACCTGGAATAAAAACCAGACTGAGAGTAACCATACGCATTGTTGAAAAATCTCACCTTGTTCACCAATGTCTTCGAGGGCAGAATATCAGTCATTCTTACTGTTTCAGTCTCACATGTGACTCCAGACACACAGCAGCTTTTGTTCCCAGGGTAGGGGAGTCCAAAACTAGGGAGCATAGGCTTAAGGTGAGAGGGGAAAGATTTAAAAGGGACCTGACGGGCAGTGTTTTTACACAGAGGGCAGTGCGTGTATGAAATAAGCTGCCAGAGGAATTGGTGGAGGCTAGTACAAATGCACATTTAAAAGGCATTTGGATGACCCCATGAATAGAAAGGGTTTAGAGGGATATGGGCCAAATTCTGGCAAATAGGAATAAATTAGTTTAGTTTATCTAGTCAAAATGGATAAGTTGGACCGAAAGGTTTGTTTCCATGCTGTACAACCTGTGTGGCTCTATGACACTTTGTGTTAGAACCTTAACTGCCCTCGTGGCAAATAGGGATGGACAATGAATGCTTGTCTTGACAATAACACGACATCCCATCAGAAAAAATTGAAACAAAAAGTAGACGCCTTTTGGTTTCACAGTGGAAAATAAACCAGATTACTCCATTCTGATTCCCCTGCTGCTTGAAAAGTGGATGAAGTTAAGCTCGGGTTTGTGATGCCACCCAGAGTTGAATAGCTAAGTTACATTTGAGGAAGAATTGCATGAATTAAAGGATAAAAACTGTAAAAATCAGATCGCTGAATTTCTGATATTCGATGTAATGGCAGTTATTGGTGGACTTGATCAATTTCTGCCCAGATAAAGGGATCAGAACCTTTTTTTTCAGATTTGTATGGTGATTGGAACAAGGGCCAGGATCATACTTTTACTGAAGGCAAAATACTGCAGATGCTGGAAATTCGAAACTTGGCACGCCATTGAGTATGAGATCTCTGATTGGACCTGTCTTCCTGGGCCAATCAGGGAGTCCTGGCTGACAGTTATAAAAAGGAGTCAACAGACAATAGACAATAGATAATAGGTGCTGGAGTAGGCCATTCGGCCCTTCAAGCCAGCACCACCATTCATTATGATCATGGCTGATCATCCACAATCATCCTGATAGTCTCCTCCTTCTAGGGATTGGCCCTGAGCGAGCCGGTCAGTGTCCAGGTATTGTGCATGTGTAAATAAAGGGTGACTTGGTGATGGGATATCGGCCTTTGTGGAGACATTTCATATTGATTCCTAGGGGGCTGGTGCATAACAAAGCTGTTATTTACTCTGTGCAGTTAGAGGTACACGCTAGGCTACTTCAGAAGACAGTTAGAAGTCACCAATATTAGTTTGGAAACTAAATATGTAGTTTCGGGTCTAGGATAGCAGTTTTCAACTTCAGCAAAAAAGGTTGATGTTTACAATAATTTAATGACTCCTCGGCCACTTTAACAGATACTAGCTTTTTAGTTGAAGATTTATTTTGAAACAACAGTCAAATTTTCAAACTATCATTTGAACTGATGTTAGCTTTTGAACTCAATGATATTATTTACCCAAATCTCAGGATTGATTGTCCGACATAACCATCACACTGCTGTACCGAATCACTTCAGGGAAATGGTCAAATTAAAATTAATCAAAAAACTGAAATGCCTGCGGATGTTGTAAATCAGTTCTGAGGAAAGGTCACCGAGCCCAAAACGTTAACTTTGATTTTTTTCTTCTCAGATGCTGCCAGACCTGCTGAGCTTTTCCAGCAACTTCTGCTTTTGTTAACATTCATCAAGTATGTCTAACAAGGTCAAGGGCTCATGTTGTCAATGGCTACTCCTAATTTTTTCCTATCCTTTCTGCCTCAGAACTATATTGTCTTTGGATATTCATGCACTCAAACAGTAACATTGCACATCCAGAGGGAATCACATTTTTGTCTGAAGGCAAAATACTACAGATGCTGGAAGTTCGAAAATTGGCAGGTCTGGCTGCAACTGCAGAGAGAGAAACGGAGTTAATGTTTTGAGCCCAATTTTACCCTTCTTCAGAACTGAAAATGTTAACTTTGTTTCTCTCTGTAGATGCAACCAGCCCTGCTGAGTTTCTCCTTGTGTTTGTTGTATTTTTGCCTTTTTGATTAACTCTTTTGGTCTCAATTTTTATGTGACATGGGAGTCAAGATTTCAGGCTTGAAGGAGACGGTAGAGATGAGGAGGTATGGAATTGTAAAAGGGATTAAGTACAAAAAAAAGGAACTTTTTAAGAGAGAGGTGTTTGGAGATCAGGAGCTGACACTTGGCAGTGAGGCCTGTGCAAATGGGTAGTAGAGAGGAGATTGAAAAAGAAGCTTTCTCACATTTTCACACATCAGTCTGAACCAAGGTGATAGCTTAATGGGAACATTGCTACGAGGGTGATGTTGCCTGGACAGCAGGTTGACTGTGAACATTTGCATCAACACTTATCACCAAGTGACAAATATTAGTTATTGATTCAAACTGAGGCTTCAAGAGTGAAAGTAAACTGGTTTAGCTTTTAATGTGTCACCGAGTGTGACAAAGGTTATGGAAAATGGACAAATGTAAGGGCTGTGTCTTTATATGTATTTTTATTTGTGGAAAGGACTGGCTTAATAAAACACCAATTATGGAAGTTGTACACAAGTTGGCCATGTTTATTGTAAGTAATGTTGACACTGCTGCTTTGTTGTGAAAGAGGCTGTTTGGTGGACAAAGTACGATTCGGTTGGCAACAAGGAGCTGATTGGTTTGTGTAAAGGTGACCAGTTGTCAATGACAAAAGCTATTAGCTTGCCAACTTCATGATTAGATTCTGAGTAGTTGAACAGGTTATGAGTGCCAAGAAATGCTGATAAGAATCTTTGGAACAGGAGACAGTGTGTCTCCCTGCAGTAGATATTTCCTGAAGGCTGTTGAAAACATTTTGTTTTTCCCAATCAGTTGCTGTAAATTGTTGTTTTCAGCCAATAGGTCAGAGACTTCATAGTTTGTGAGCCTGTCACTCTGTGCCTCCTGCAAGAAGTAAAAAGAACCAAGAGAAGAGAAATTGAAGGAATTTTACTAGGCAAAAGAATCACCTCAGTAAACCATGGGGTCGGAGACCAATCCCCAGAACTAATTCTCCAGATGCTTTTCCATCACCCACAGCATTACTTCTTTTGTCTGGCTGTTACTGTCTCCATGTATACGTAGGAGGGTTTTTATGAGGAGGTCAGAGATTTAACAAGCAGGGTGAAATATTAACAGTTCACAGTTACTTATCTGTAACTAGTGTATATATTTGCATTAATTGTCATTCCTGTTAAGCACAGAAACCTGGTTTTGTTTTCTATTCACTAGGATCTCAGCAGACAGGTACCTTTGATCGAATTGTATATATTTGTTATGATATCAGGAGAAGTGAGGTTTGATTTCCAGTATGATATACCAGTGAGGCGCGATATGAAAATATCTCTGACATAAAACAATTTAGAAGTTATGATTACATTCATTCCCATTTCTCAGTCTGAATGGGTTGCATTGGCCTGTAGGCGAGGAGGAACTAAATGTGGAACCAGGAAATCTATCCATTTTTCTGCTTTACCCTCTAGTGGACAATCCCTGAATTATTATGGATCATCGATCAAGCCAAACCCATTGTGGCCAGTCTGAATAGATATGCTCAGCTAATGAAGATCACCAAGGAAGCAGAATAAAATGGGGAAAATTACAATGGCCCGTTTTGTATGTTAAAGACTTTACAAGTTAAGGGAGACGATAATAGGATGAATTCTCTGAGGCCTCAGGGCCCTCCGACAAGCAGCTGGTCCATCAGAGATGCCCAGGCACCAGAAATGTCACCAATCTATAGTCTGTGCAACCAACATTTCATAGTGGACTGTCCATTATGTTCAGAGTTTCAACACCGGTTGGTAACTTTGTGATGCAGTATACTGCCTGCTGGCTGTCCCGGTCCGGAACTAGTTGCTTTTTCCTGGGATTAACTAGAGATAAAATTTGGGATGACATACTGTGCGTGTCAGTATCACACTCAGTGTAAGCTCAGTCACTAGAGAAGCTTGTAATGTTTCTTTATTATGGCAGAATGTGGCAAAAATGGCAGCACGTGATAATCTCTAGAACATGTTCTCATAATGTGTACAATTTGTCACCGTTACAAGATTTGAACTTAATATAGGCTTTTAATGGACAGCTACTCAAAGTTGCTGCTGATTTATTTTTCAAGGCCTGGCTTCAACTCCTGGTTTCTGTTCTTCCATTGCAATAATGCGCTTTATTTCTTGTTAAACTTTATGGTTGCAGACAGTAATAAATTCACATATTAGATTATATGCAGACTTGATAAAACCTTTAAAAAACCGAAGGAACTGCGGATGCTCTAAATCAGGAATGAAAACAAAGTTGCTGGAGAAGCTCAGCAGGCCTGGCAGCATCTGTGAAGGAAAAAAAGGAAGAAAATTTTTTAAAAAATGAGAGTTAACATTTCGGATCTGTTGACCCTTCCTCAGGACTTTGTTTTTGTTCCTGATAAAACCTTTCTTGTCCAGCTGAAATGATGACGGAACAGTAAAGGAAAAATAAAACTGCCCGTCTGAACAATCTGGCATTGGGATCCTTTCTCGGTTAAGATTTAGTCACTATTGCAGCAAATTTTGGTGGCGATTGATTTGGAAACCATTTCACTTCAAAGTGATTTCTTGTATTTCAGTGAGACAAACTAGGGCAGGGCTTACACAGGTCACGGTAGAGCCCTGGGGAGTGTTGTCGAACGGAGAGATCTAAGGGTGCAAGTACATAGTTCCTTGAAAGTGGCGTCACAGGTAGACAAGGTAGTGAAGGAGGCATTTAGTATGCTTGCTTCCATCAGTCAGGGCATTGAGTACAAGGGTTAAGGCATTATGTTATGGCTGTACATTGGTAAGGCCACATTTGGAGGACTGTGCACAAGTTTGGTTGCCCTGCTGAAGGAAGGAGGCTATTAAACTGGAAAGGGTGCAAAAGACTTTTACAAGGATGTTGTCGTGACTGGAAGATTTGAGTTATAAGTAGAGACCTGACAGAGTGGGACATTTTTCCCTGGAGTGTAAGAGGCTGAAGGTTTCATAACATCATGAGATAAAGATGAACAGTCAAGATCTTTTCCTTGGGGAAGGGGTTTCCAAAACTAGAGGGGCATGGGTTTAAGGTGAGAGAGAAAAGTTTAAAAGGGCCCTGAGAGGCACCTTTTTCACACAAAGGGAAGTGTGTATATGGAATGAGCTGCCAGAGGAAGTGGTAGAGGCTGGTACAATTACAACATTTAAAAGATATTTGGACAGGTACATGGATAGGAAAGGCTTAGAGGAGTGCGGGCCAAACACAGGAAATAGGAACTAGTTCAGTTTAAGAAACTTGTTTGGAATGAATGAGTTGGACCAAACGGCCTGTTTCCATGCTGTATGACTCTAGGACTTTGTTAAACGGCTTCATGAGGTGGGAGCCAGATCCCATTTAACATAGTTTACATTCATGTTCTGGTATAATCCCCACTCAGAGCCCCTGCTGTATGTAGCTGGCACCTGTACACAGTGTGGTGTGAGTTCCTAATATGATTCTGTAATTGTTAGAGAGCCTGGGTTGTAACCTGGAGGAATGGTGAATAGCTGTAAGTTTGATTCATAATTTTATGGTGTGTGTGTTAACAGAGGCAGTCATATAGTTCACATTTCATTTCTGAATATGTGAGCTTTAGGCCCAGGACATCTGAAGTTTGTTTATGTATGTATTTTTAACGAGGGTTTAAAATCTTGGAGTGGAACTGGGGGTTGACAATTCAATATATTGAGAAAGTAGAACAATTTGTGCCATTGCCTAGCAACAAGGTGTCCCAAGACAGAAGGAAACAGTGCCTGAAGCATCCAGAGTGTCAGTGAGTTACTGTGTCTGTGTGTACCAGAGAGTGGAGGTTGAAATTCTAAGCTCATGAGAAGGATGGCCAGAAAACTACTGGAAACCTATGTGTTCACTCTCAAGGTGTTTACAAATCAAGAAGAGGATTGCACCAGAAGTGAATTACAGCCATGTCAATTGGACAAGAAGCTTTAATGTGGAGAGAAGAATAAGTCTTCCCTGCAGTTTGAGAGTCTGCAAGCTTTTGTTGGTGTAAAAGGATTTAGCTTTTCTTTCTGAGATAGCTAAAACTGCAGATGCGAGAGGCAGAGACAACACAGTGTACAGCTGGAGTAGAACGGCAGGCTAGGCAGCATCAAAGGAGCAGGAAAACTAATGTTTCCAGTCGGGATCCTGCTTCAGAAAGTTGCTGTCTTCTGAGGAAGGGTCCCGACCCAAACCATCAACTTTCCTGCTCCTCTGATGCTGCCTGGCCTGTTGTGTTCCTCCACTCCACACAGTGTTGTCTCTACCTTTTCTTTCTGATATTTGTAATGTGACTGTTTCAAATAGTTCTTGTGTAGTGCTACACTGGCCATATTTTTCTTTCAAGTAATCAGCATCTCTGTTCTATAGTTTAAAGTATATTGCCAGCTCCTTGTGAATACGTTCAGCAGCTGAACTCAATGGAAAAAGAAAATGCTACAGCCTATTAAACCAGATCTCATTCTGAATTTATACTTGCCAAGTATTGATATCAGCTGAGACCATAAGGGAAATATATATTTTTTAAGTTATAGGGCACTGTTATTCCTTCATAGATGATGCCAATTTGCTAAACCAACACTTATTGCCAATCCATTCTTGCCCTTGAGAATGTGGCGGTGAGTTGTCTTCTTGAATTGTTGTAGTCCTGTGTGTGTGTGTGTGTTGGGATGGAAGTTGGCTGATAAAAGTCAGTTGGGAAGAACAGTGATAGATTTCCAAGTCAGGATGGTGAAGTACTTGAATGCAAACTTGCAGGTGGCATTGTCTCTCCATATGCCCTTCTCCTTCGAGATGGTAGAGGTCATGGATTTGGAAGGTGCATTCAGAGGAGCCTTGATAAATTGTTGGAGTACATCTTGTAAATGTTACACAGTGCAGCTATAGAGTGTCAGTGTTAGAAGGAGTGAATTGAAGCTGCTGGATGGGGGCACTTGAGCTTCAAAGCCAGGCTGCCACTGTGATCTCACCTTTTGGGCAAACCATTAAGCTCAGGTCAATGGTTATGATCTGAAATTGTTCAGCTTTGTACTGAATCCTTTGAGTTGTCTGAGTTTGGTTTGGTTGTAAAAAGCTATTAAAATTATTTCCAATGTAAATACTTCAGGAAAGTTGCTTCTTGGGTATATGAATAGGAAAGATTTAGAGGGATATGCTGGCAAATGGGATGAGATTAATTTAGAATATCTGGTTGATTTAGACAAGCTGGACTGACAGATCTGTTTCCATGCTGTCCAATGATGTGACTCTATGACTGTGTGTGACTTAATGATCCTCTGCCTTCATTAAACAACTTTCAGGACCACAATATTGACAAAGTGTGATAATGACAGAGAGCACAGGCATCATATTGAACTGTAAGCTTTGGAAAGTAGTTCCCAGTTGTATATGGGCACCCATGATCAGTGAAAATTTCAATGGAATTCTGTTGAAAGAAAGAAGGGACAGTATCTCTGTTAATGTTTAGAAAGATAGTTATCTCAAAAGGACATGTTAACAATGTTAAGGATGCCATAGACTGGATTTTAATCTAAGGTCAGGATGTCAATGTGAGAAACATTTCCACAATATCATTTTTGCTCAGAGTAGCCTTGGCACCTCATTAGGTGGTCTTGTAGCCTTGAGAGATTGGCAGTTCCACCATCAGAAGTAGGGATTGCAGATGTATGTAGGAGAGACAGGAGGACTTCTCATCTTGAGGCTTGAGGATCTTTTAACAAAGTAAAATAAAGCTGGCCACAGTTGCTAGGACTCCATTTTGGAGGGATACCTCATCAGGGTGCCCTGCAACCCGTGATTGTAGCCAACGGGGTGCCAGATAAATGTGTTAACAGGATGGTGTTCTGGCATTCCCTTGGGTCCGTCAGGAGGAGGATGCCCCTATTTTGATTCAGCAGGGAGACGCCATGCTCTCTGGAAGATTCTGTGGGTGGGAATAACCATTTCTCCCTCAAACTGTCATGACTCGAATTGGCCGGGAGGCGGGAAAACTGCCTGCAAATTGGCACATTGGCTGGTCACTGAAAATTTCTGCCCTTCTGCTCCAATTCTCCACTACAGTGACCAGCTAAAACCTCATTGCTATGTCCTTGCATGTGCTAACAAGCTGTTTGGTGTTGCAACCGAAAACTGTCCTAATTAAACAAATAACAAGAAAGAGGATGGAAAATTGAAACCCAAGTGAATAGGTTCACTAAGAATGTCAGCTCTATGTAATTGGATAATGAAAAATTAATAGGTAGTATTGATTCAACATAGTTAACAGGTTTTTGGATCGTAGCAAAGATAAAAGGTACCGGTGGCATAGACCACTTCAGGTATATTCAAGAGACACCCAAGAAACTGCAGGGCACAGAATGAAGACGATATGAATGTATTAAACTATAATTTCTACTCAAGGCACAGCATGTTCTGGTCTGTGTGCTCAGTAACCCTGCCAGAACTCTCGGGCAGCTGGATCACCCACCAGGTCCCTGGTCCTGACACTGGACTTAGGTTAGTGAAGGTGGAGAAATAAATCAGGAGGCAGGCGTTTCAGGGCAAAGAATCACTGAGTTCATTAAATACAAAGGTGCGTATCTCACAAGAAATGATAACACAAAGATGAATAAATTACAAGGGGTAATAAAGCAAATGCAAAGCAGTGAAGCTGACACTATCAGTTATTAACGATTAACAATTACTGTTATAAACTAAACATTAGTTTTAAACACAGACACTTTAATCAGACTTCCTGCACTGTCATCAACCCTCCCTGCTAGCTAAGTTGGATACTTTGGGCCTCCAGGAAAATAAGCTCCCCACTGGGATAAGTGCATTTTGAATTACAGCTGGCTGTTCCCGCTTGCCGTAGCCTGTGCTTGGCTGAAGACTTCAGGCGGTGTAGGCCTTCAGTCTGGGTGGAGTCCGTTATGTGGTGAGATGCATTGTGGATGTATTGGGTGAGTACTCAGGGTTTTCTTACTCTCTGGTGGTATTTGCGAGCGGGTTTTCACCTCAGGGTGTGCCTGAGGCCTTGTGGTGTTGATCGGGTCGGTGGCTCTCAGAGATTGTTGGCTCTTTAGTTGCTGGTGGTTGGAGATGGCTGTAGGAGTTTTTCTCTGTGCGGTAGCTCTCTGGAGTCTTCCTGTTGGTATCTGTGGGGAATAACTCTACTTCTCTCTTTTTCCTTTTCTCTCTCGCTCAGCTGAGATTGGGGGCCTGCAGTTATACTAAATTGCAGGTCTCTTACCTTGGCACCAAATCTGGCTTCAGTAACAGTATTACTGTTGCCCTCTTGGAGGTGAATTGGCTTCTTGATCCTTAGAGTAGGTGTAAATGTCTTTCAGTCTGAGGTTAGGTTTAGGGTTAGGGTTAGGGTTAGGGTTTCCTGATTGTTTAGAGTAAGTGTAAATGTATTTCGATTGCATGGAATATCTGGTGTTTTCTGTGAATGAATATTAATTAGAGTTTAATACCTTGGCATCTCTGACAGCTCCAAGATGTCTTAAATTGTTGTCTTAGTCTGGTTCATGTGATTGTGTATTCCAGAGCACAGCCCAGCTGCCTTTTGGTTTGTTTTACAAGTTCTGTTAAAAGCCCAAGGGTTTTGGTCTAGCATTATAAAAGACAGGGGTTTTTGCCCACTCCTACAAACGTGGTTGATGTAAATTCTGACTGTAATCTGGGATTTGATGATGAAATCCTATAATATATTAAACATTCATTGTCTGAGTGACTTTCAACCACCATCATCAATATAGGTCAACATTGAATTAATGGAAATGGAGTTCAGGAGAGGTCTACAGTCTGGATCATTGTAAAGTGCCTGAGTGGGAGATGAGGCACTAATCCTGTCCACCTCAGACTTGCCTGCTCAATCTTTGCTTGCATTCACCTGCTTCTTTTTGCTCCAAAGCTTGTTTCAACTTGATGCTTCCAGTTTTTATGAAAAGCCATTGGCTGAAATTATCATTCTTTTTCCCATTTCACAGAAAAGTGCAGAGTGCTTCCAGCATTATTTCTGATGTCCAGCTTCAGGTAGAAGACAAAGTCAAAAGCTACATTCATGGGCTGCATCTTGGCCAGAAATTATGGCCTATCTCTTCCTGCCTGGAGAGGCAGAATCAACCAAATTGCTGTGGGCCTGGAGTCACATGCAAGTCATTTGTGAACTAGAGAGGATTTTTACAGTAATTGATGTAATCGTTACTAGTCCAGCTTTCTACTCCAGATTTTCATTGAATTCAAATTTCACCAGCACCCCTAATGGGATATGAGCCCATGCCCCAAGAATATTAACCAAAGATTCAGGAGTTACTATTCCAGTGCCTTTCCACTAAATCACTTCCCTCCCCCATTCATGTCCCATTTCAAATCTTCATACAGCTCAAACTAATATTTCTAAAGAGCTTTATTTATGGCTTCAGTACATCCCAAGGTACTTGCCTGCTATCTTCAATGTTCCTATTGGCTTTTGTGGCTTATTTTTGTTAATTTTAACCAAACCTAGTCACTGTGGAAAGGCTGATTTTCTGGCCAACACAAATGGCTTCCTTTCAATGAACTCTCTGAAGAATGAAACTTACAACTCCACAGTGTTCCCTTCGCATTCAGAGCATTTTTCTTTGGGCCTTTATCTATTGGCATCATTACAAGGGGTTCATTTCTGGATGTTGACAAAGCGGTCGTTTCCTTAGAGCACCATGTTGCGATGGTGGAAATATCGCTGATGAATACGAAAGATGGCCATCACCATAAACGGAAACAGTTGGATACACACTTCAGGTCTGGCAGCATGTGTGGAGAGAAAACGCAGACACTGAACTCTCAAGTCCACAACCATTCACCAGACATTTTGTAATGGTTAGTTCTATCAGATCAGATATCGATTCAACATCATCCTTATTTTTAAGTGGAGCATTTTCATGTTGTGTTTGAGTTGGAATTTAAACAAAATAACACAATGATTAGCAATTACAATTCAGCGCTTAGCAAAATTTGAAGTGGTGCAAAAACTAATGACCAATCCATCCTACAGTCTGTCATTTATCCACAACAGGGAGAGAGAAACAGTTGATCACCAGGTGGAAAAAAAAAATCAGTGTGTGAAGTTCCCTGAACCGAGACTATCAATACAAAATGGATTCTCTGCATGTACGAATGATCAAATAATGAGCTTCCTTGTCCTCACGATTTCAGGGGACTAATTCTCTTTGTCCTAAAAGTGCAAGTGTTTATTTGGCTGATATTGAGGTTTAAGAGATTAGCTGGAATGGAATGATGCTGAAATGCAACAATCTGTCAACATTAGCCTATTTGACATATATGTGACGCCACACTCACAGCAATGCATTGTAAGTCGAGCAGTTTCTGTCCTGTCCAGTTACTGCTGTCCTTGGTTAAACAGCCTGGCATTGTACGTAGATTTCAGGTCCAGAGGAATTGTCTTCCACACCTTTAGTCTTCTCAGCTGTAACTCATATTGACAATTCAGCTACCAAGCTCTGTTCTCTTGGTGACATCCTCCTTTCTATTAAGGGTAAGCCTTATTACAGCGACCTCACCAGATAATGGATTCCTCTGATTCGTTCTTGAGATTGAGGTGCCGTTAGAAAGGCTGACAATTATCGTTCAGCTCTAATGGTTGGTTAGCTAGTGTGTACATAGTTTGTTTCAGTGCATGGTCCTGTTGTATGTTTTTGCCTGCCTGTGTTGTAATTTAAGGACGCTGGCTAATATGCAGCCATGCATGGGGATTAGAGCAAATGTTATGATGAGTTACCAACTTTAATAAAACTGGGTGACTTGCTAAGACCATTTCAGCGGGCACTAAAGAGTCAAACGCATTGCTGTGAGTGTGACGTCACTTGTGTGCCAAATAGGCTAAAGTTGACAGATTTCCTCTCATGAATCATAGAATCCCCACAGTGTGAAAACAGGCCCTCCGGTCCAACACCGACCCTTGGAGCATCCCACCCAGACTCATCCCTGTATAACCCACCTAATCTACAGACCCCTGAACATTACAGGCAATTTAGCCTGGCCAATCCACCTAACCTGCACATCCTTGGAGTGTGGAAGGAGACCGGAGTTCCCCAAGGAAACCCATGCAGACATGGGGAGAATGTGCAAACTCTTCACAGACAGTTGGCCGAGGGTGGAATTGAACCCAGATCCCGAGCAGTGCTAACCACTGTGTCACCATGCCCAAACAATATGAATGTACAAGATGGGGTTTTACAGCGATCTTGTAATTAATGAAATCATTTGATGTTTATTGAACGTCTATTTAAAGAATTGAATTAAAAGTTCCAGGTGCTTTTTCCGCTCTGAACCTGTCACAGTCTAGTCAATGCATTTACTCATTTGGTCATCAGGAGGACAGGCAAACCCTGAACATCAGAAAAAGACATAACATAGAATGTACTACTTGGTCCATTGAATGCTGTTGGCCCTCTTCAAAGAATCAGTCTGGCTCCTCAAAATCACTCTCCTCCCAGGATTTGAACTCTGACTGCCTTCATAAAAGCCTGACATTTTTCCAGGGGAGTACCCAGTCCCCTTTTGTGAAACCCTTATTTTGAATTACAGAGCATCAGTTTGCAATGCCTCAGTACAGTTAATTCAGAAATGGAGCTGGTCCATGGTTGGCTCAGATGAGGAAAATACCTAACACAGGTTATCTGGATCATAGAATCCTGACAGTGTGGAAGCAGGCCATTTAGTCCATTGAGTTCACACTGAACACGCAACGCCTGAACAGCATTCAACCCTATCCACGTAACCCTGTATTTCCCATGGCTAACCCATCTAGCCTGAACACTATGGGCAATTTAGCATGGCCTATCCATCTAAGCTGCACATCTTTGGACTGTGGGAGGAAACTGGAGCACCCAGAGGAAACCCACGCAGACACAGGGAGAATGTGAAAACTCCACATAATCGCCCATGGGTGGAATCAAACTCAGGTTCGTGGCTCTGTGAGGTAGCAGCACTAACCACTGAACCACTGGGCCATCCTTCCGTTGTTGCTTGATCTCAGCTGGGGTGAAGGGCAGGGGTATAATGTTGACTTTGATACCCTATGGCTATTGCGTGACCTCTGCAGGAGATGGATGTTGGGTGAGGGTAGGATTTGCCTTAGCAGTCATCCTGACCCCCTCTACCCATGGTTGAATCACATGAGTATACTCATTGAATCATGGCTTCTTGAGCAAAGTGTTGGAGCATGGAGGACAATTATCAAACCGTAGGGCTGCAAGGAACCACCACATTATAGCAGAAGTTGATAAAGTATGCCCAGTGTTAGCCTAATTACATGTCAATTGGAAATATGACTATTGATTCAGGAAGGAATTCCGCAATTGTAGATCTTAAAGGACTGCAGTCTACTTACAACTAGCCACAAAACGACATGACCCACTATCACTAGTATCCTTACATACAGATGAGGAAGGACAGCACTTTGATTGGGACAACACATCCATCCTCGCACAAGCCAAACAGAGACACACAGGAGAATTCCTAGAAGCATGGCATTCCAACCGGAATTCCATCAACAAACACATTGATTTGGGGCCCATCTACCACCCTCTGAGAAAAAGAACAGGAAATGACATCACCAATGCAGGAAATGACACCAACACAGGAAATGACATCACCAACCCAAGGAAACCTAAACACAAATAGAAAGCGGGACATAACACCAGTGCTTCGTCGGAGGCTCACCGATGATGTTACCTAGAATGGTGACGAAACATCTGAAAACGAACCTTCCAGCTCAGCAAGAACCTCAACCTGAGCTACAAGTCTTCTCAAAACCCAATATATAAAACATGTTTATGTTTTATGTGGACAAATATAAATGTAAAACTGTCTCAAAACCAGCTATCTGAAACCAGAGCTGTCCATATACCAGACATTTCCAGAATGTGCCATGTGGTATTTTGTTTTTATTTTACTGTATTAAAATAAACTTACCTGAGCCATTCTTCAGGCAACAGGCTTGTAACTTGTTTTGTCACTTGCATACCAGTCTGTTCCCATGCTCCAAGTGTGCCGTCTGCAATCATAAACATTCACTGTCTCTAACATGGACTTAAGCAGCAGCAGTGTATTCCATCTATCAGCAATGCACCAAACAGCACCTTCCAAGCTCTCAATACCTAGCGCCTACAAAGACAGGGCGGAAGATTCATGGGAATACCACCTGCTATAATTTTTCTCAGTTCTGACTTGGGCAACTTCCAAAATCCATCACAGCCTCAGTCCTGAAGCTGCTGACTCTGAGAGAGTTTGCCCATATACAATATGCCCTTAACTGTTAATCACCTTACATGGATCTGTCCATGTCCTAACTCTGATGATTTTCAGTCTTACCACAGAAGGCCAATGTGCTAGGAAGCGGGCCAAGGGGTTTGTAACACTAAATCCTAGATTAATTCCAATGTTTTTATCCATTCAGAGGATGAGGGCATCACTGGCTAGGCAGCATTTATTGCCCAGAGGGCAGTTCAGAGTCAATCCCATTGCTGTTGGTCTGGAGCCACACGTAGGCCAGACCAGGTAGGGATGGCAATTTTCTTCCGTAAAGGACATTAGTGAATGAAATGGGTTTTTCCCCAACAATTGACAATGGATTCACAATCATCATTAGACTCTTAGTTCCAGATATTTATTGAATTCAAATTCCACCATTTATTGTGGCAGGATTTGAACCTGGGACCCTACAACATCACCTGGGTCTCTGGATTAACAGTCCAGCAATAATATCACTAGGCCATCACGTCCCCATGTTAGTTGGGACCAGCTCTTATAAGAACTAACACCACTGAAGTACTGGACTGATATTTGTGGATTGCTGATTTACAGGAATATCTGATGACAAAAAAAGTTAATCATTCTGTCTCTCGAATCATGAAGCAAGATAATTAAAATTACATCAGTTCCAAATTTCACATCATTACTCAACCTTATGTGGTATCTGACTTTAAATTAATCTTAATTGCATTACTTCAGTATGTTAACTTTGGTTTGTAATCAGCAACATCTTAACTTGGTGGAATAACAAGGTGTGGAGCTGGATGAACACAGCAGGCTAAGCAGCAACAGAGGAGCAGGAAAGCTAACATCTCGGCCCCAGGCCTAGGCCTGAAACAACAGCTTTCCTGCTCCTCTGATGCTGCTTAGCGTGCTGTGTTCGTCCAGCTCCACACCTTGTTATCTCAGATTCTCCAGCATCTGCAGTTCCTACTACCCCTTAACTAAGTGGAACATATTTTTACTGATAACTTTTATCCGCTCTCCTTCAAGAATCAAATGGATTGATTGATTGGCTTATGGTTGACTCAATTCAAAAGAACTTTCCAGGCAGTGCTAAAAGGGAATGGGCTGGAACCTGTTCAGCATTCAAAAAAACATTTGGGCAATTCTAAATGCCCAGCAAAAACAAAGTTAGCAAACAGTCCTTAACTTGTGATAAACCTCGGATTTGCAATTAGTGAATTAGACTTCACCAAAATGGCCTGGTGGTTCACTGGTTGTTATTGTTCCCTCAGATAGTAAGGTACTCAGGTTTGATTCCACCCTCGGGTGACTGTCGGTGTGGAGTTTACACATTCTCCCTCTATCTCCATGGATTTCCTCTTGGTGTTCCAGTTTCCTCCGACTGTCCTAAGATATGCAGGTAAGTGTGGGTTGACCATGGTAAATTGTCCATAGTGTGCAGTGATATGCAGGTTAGGTGGGTTAGCAATGGAGAATGTGGTGGACCAGGGTGGGATACTTTCTGGAGGGTTCGTGCAGACTTGGTGAGCCGAATGGCTTGCTTCTACGCTGTAGGGATTCTATGATTCTTTGAAATTTTCCAGATTTAGCCTTTTTGTATGTCAATATAATCTTGTTGGATCGCAGTGATTATTCCACAGACCGGGGGCTAAAAATGACAGACCAATCCTTAAAGGGCCATCATTCTCACTTAGAGGGATTTTTTAAATTGGGTGCAAAGTGACAGACGGAAAATCTATTAATGCTTATGAAATGGTGCATGGCCCACTGGGAACTCCAATTTTTGTGTAGCTATAAAATCAGTCCTTCAAGAAATGACTGACCAGGAGGGCTAAACTAATAAGTGCAAACCAAAGAGGACCTAGCAATAGCAATACAGTGGTAACAGCAATAGATAGCTGAGGACTTAAGGATTGATTTCTTACTGATACTATGATCATTGGACTCAATCCCCACTGGCCATGTATTGATTCATAAAATACAATTAGTGTAGGCCTTCAAGGTTAAAATTAATCTCTTGCACAGGATACAGAACAGCTCTATAGATTAACCAAAAGAAATGAGCAGAAAATTGAATACTGGTGCAGGGATCTGGCAATGTTTTTTGTCGTAGTCCAAGCACTCCAGTTATATAGTTCTACAATGTCGCTCATAGCCTCAAATAAAAACAAGAGATCCCTGGTGAAACTCAGCAGGTCTACAGTGAGAGAAACAGTTAACAATTTGAGTCTAGTCACTCTTTGGCTGCTGAATAGCTCCAGTTTCTGGGTTTTCTTTTGTTTCAGATTTCCAGCACTTGCAAGTCTTGGTTTTCTGATATCACTAATAGTCCTGCTGGTCCAGATGTCTACTGGATCAAGATGTTTCGGTGAACATAGATTGGATAATGCAGTCATCCAAACTCTTATCACTTTGAAGCCAGAGTGGAATAAAAACTCCTCTATTTGCTGTGTGTGAGGTCGTAAGAATTGTTTTAGTTAACCTTAACCCAGTCCATGGTAAGTTATGTTGGACACTGATTGTCGCCACAGAGCCAGAGCACCACAGGGCTGCTCTCTTATCAGACAGAGACAACTGGTGGCGAGTTTAACCTGAGGGTCACCACACTCTAGGCAAGGGGAGAAGTCAAGAAGGCAGGGCCTTCATGGTGGCCTCAGTTGGTGCCAGAATTGAACTCATGCTGTTGGTATCACTCTGTATCGCAAACCAACTGAGCCCTGTTGTGGAAGTATCTGAAAGGGTTAATGGTGAGCAGTGTCTTGGACACCACCCACTATGATGATGTTAAATGAACTTGGGAGGAGAACAAGTTTGTATCTCAACCTGAGTCTCGTTCATGTTTGTCGTCCTGATGTAACTCACTGCTGTCATGCAATAAAATATATCTTCTTTAAGACAAACAATTCTTCTTGTTTGACTGGAGATAATAAGCTGCAGAGCTGGATGAACACAGCAGGCCAAGCAGCATCAGAGGAGCAGCTTTCCTGCTCCTCTGATGCTGCTTGGTCTGCTGTGTTCATCCAGTTCTACACTTTGTTATCTCAGATTCTCCAGCGTCTACAGTTCCTACTATCTATTCTGGTTTGACAGAGTGGTTTTCCACTACCAGATTAGACCAAATAGGCCCTGGAAATCCCTACTAGGAAAGAGGACTGTAGCAATAAATCCACCAGCCAGGTCTCACAACATGATAATTTTTTTATGATATCTCACAGTCAGTCTGTCAATATACTGATAAGAGATATGCTTCCGCCATCATTGCATTGTGGTGTGTGACAAAGCTGTCATTTTAAGAGGTTATTTTGTACTGTTTTCTCCTGAAGAAAGGCTGTAAGGCAGAACTGTCTCTAAAAAAGTAAACAGTTTGTGAGACCTTGTGTTTTTTTTTAAGTTGGAACGATGGAAGCAGCCTGGGTGTGGCCAGCTCTCACAGACCAGGCTTTCTAGGGTTTTTTTTTCGCTTTTAGGTTCAGTTTTAAGCAGAAGCTTTTGGAGTTTCAAAAGAGTTGGAAGCTTCAGTGAATGTCTGTTGGCTGCTACTTTCTCTGAAATTTCTCTTGGTGTTTCATTCTCCTGGACAGGAGAGCTGCACGTGAGAATTTCCTTTTTGCCAAGGAGTGTGTTTATGGGATGTTACTATATTGAATTAGTAATAGTGCTGTATCATTTATTCAGTTCAGTTTTCCAATAGTTCAATTATTCTAAACTCCTCTTTTGTTTGTATTTTAACTATAATGTTTAAATAAATTGCATTTTGTTTAATGTCGGGTAGTTTGATGACTCACATTGCATCTGGAACACGTCACCTCACATTTGCTTTTAAAATAAGAAAAAGTTAGGGTCTGGGCTACCTTCTTAAAATATTTTGAGGGGGCCTGGTCTGTTCCGTAACAGATGACATGAGACCTGAAAGTATGAATATCTCACATCATATCTTACCTTGATCATTTGAAGTGGATCACCTCTGTAATCTAGTAGCTTAATTTTAGCACACTTATGTCTCTGTGGATGTAATGCTTGTGTGTAATAATTAGTTGCCATATCTGTTAGATTCTTCACTACCAATATATCCAAACCTAATTTCTTACTCATAGAACACTTGCTAGATTTCAGCTGAAATTTTTAAGTGCCACATTATAGGCAGAATGTGAATACATGAGAAAGAGTACATAGACGTTTATAAGAATGGTTCCAGGGATGAGAAATTCCAGTGATGAGGATAGCCTGAAGAAGTTGGGGATTGCTCTCCTTGGAGAGAAGAATTCACAGACAAGGTTTGGCAGAGATTTCCACAATCGTGAGCGAGCTGGATAGAATAGGTACGGAGAAGCTTTTCTTATAAGAGGAACGAGAACCAGAGGGCATAGGTTTAAAGTGAATTTAAAGCAAACAACTTGACATTAGAGGAAACTTCTATAACTGTGAGTAGTTAGTGTGTTGAATGCAGTGACCAGAAATGTGCTGGAGGCCGGTTCAAGTGAGGTATTTAAGAGGGCATTGGCTGATTGTTTGTTTAATAAAAATGTGTAAGGGTGTGGGGAAAGACTGGGAGATTGGCACAAGTTAATATTCATTTAAAGAGCCACCACAGTGGGCAGAATAGCCTCCTTCTGTACCATAAGATATCTGAGACTTTGTGATATGTTAAGGGATAAATGTGAAATCGTCCTGTTGGAGGCAAGCTAACATGTAATGGGCTTATCTTACAACATGTAATGAGTGAAAAATACCCCTAAACCAGTTATAATGTGGCCCAATATTACTGTTGCAACAAGTAGAAAGGTATGATATTGATGCTGTGAGGAACACTCTTTTGAAGTTTGGCTTGAGCCACATTGTTCAGACTTAGAATAATCTTCCCAGGAGGTCTGGAAGGGTAGTCTCAATGGATTGATTGTTTTTTCTTGCAGAAGACGTTTAATTTCCCTGGAGGCAGCCCTGACATAAGATCAGCAGCATGCCTCGAGTAATAGAAATGTTGAACCATTTGTCTGATTCCTCCCAAACTTCAATTGATGGATCAGCAAGAAATCAAGAGACTTGCACAGAAATGAAAGGCAGTGCAGAATTAATCTGAACCTCACAGCATTACAACTGATCTGCAGCATGAAATACAGATCAAAACAGGAAATCTTGTCTTCCCGGCCCATGGTGTCCATTTTATCATTGCCCAGAGACTGAACTAGAATCACCATATAAACATTGTGGCTACAAGAGCAGGTCACAGGCGAGCAATCCAGTGTTGAGTAATGCCCGAGAGTCTGTTCACCACCTATAAAGCAGAAGTCAGGAGTGTGATGAATTATTGCCAAATTGCCTGGATGAGTGCAGCTCCAACAACGTTTAGGACCCTTGCACTTCCAAAACCATGATTGCTACCATATAAAAAGACAAGAGCAGCAGATATATGGGAACACCACCAAGTTCCCCAGTAAGCCACTCACCATCCTGACTTGGAAATATAATGTTGTTCTTTCACTGTTGCTAGATCAAAATCCTCAACCTCCTTCTCTCTGGAACAAAACAGCCCCCTTGATTAACAAGTCCCGACCTTCAACATCTAATCGTTCTACCAATGACACAGTAGCAGCAGTGGCATCTACAAGATTCACTGCAATTACTCACCCAAGGCTCTACTAACTGCACCTTCCAAATCAACAATTCCTACGACCTGGAAGGACAAGGGCAGCAGATACCTGGGAACATCAGCACAAGCAAGCTCCCCTCACAGCCATTCACCATCTAGATTTGGAACGATATCATTGTTCTATCAGCGTTTCTGTGTCAAGATCCTGGAACACCAGTGTTGCAGATGCAAATTTGTCACAAAAGTTATGGCAGTTTAAGAGGGCAGCTCTTCACCACCTTCTCAAGGGTGATTAGAGATGGCCAATGAATGCTGGACCAACCAGCTGCACCCACATCTCATGAATGAATCGAATCAAATTTTGCTGAGTATATGCACACGGGGAGAAAGAGCAGAAGCAGTTTACACGGTTTTAACATTTTGTGAGAGAACCCAAGGCTCCCATGGGCACTTTGACCTTCGAATAAAATCACACATTAATCTGGTACGGCCTCTAGCTGATTATGTGCGGTACCCGTCCTCAATGAGACTAAGGGTAAGGACTGAAAAATTAATTTGTCAATCCTAGTTTGCTTCTTGCTGAAAATGAGCCACGGAGAATGAAGATGAACTGGTTCTAATAGCAAACAAAGCAGGGGAAAGGGAAGGCAGACAAGAAAATTGGCTAGAGATAATGGGAACTGCAGATGCTGGAAATTCCAAGATAATAAAATGTGAGGCTGGATGAACACAGCAGGCCAAGCAGCATCTCAGGAGCACAAAAGCTGACGTTTCGGGCCTAGACCCTTCATCAGAGAGGGGGATGGGGGGAGGGAACTGGAATAAATAGGGAGAGAGGGGGAGGCGGACCGAAGATGGAGAGTAAAGAAGATAGGTGGAGAGGGTGTAGGTGGGGAGGTAGGGAGGGAATAGGTCAGTCCAGGGAAGACGGACAGGTCAAGGAGGTGGGATGAGGTTAGTAGGTAGCTGGGGGTGCGGCTTGGGGTGGGAGGAAGGGATGGGTGAGAGGAAGAACCGGTTAGGGAGGCAGAGGCAGGTTGGACTGGTTTTGGGATGCAGTGGGTGGGGGGGAAGAGCTGGGCTGGTTGTGTGGTGCAGTGGGGGGAGGGGATGAACTGGGCTGGTTTAGGGATGCAGTAGGGGAAGGGGAGATTTTGAAACTGGTGAAGTCCACATTGATACCATTGGGCTGCAGGGTTCCCAGGCGGAATATGAGTTGCTGTTCCTGCAACCTTCGGGTGGCATCATTGTGGCAGTGCAGGAGGCCCATGATGGACATGTCATCAAGAGAATGGGAGGGGGAGTGGAAATGGTTTGCGACTGGGAGGTGCAGTTGTTTGTTGCGAACTGAGCGGAGGTGTTCTGCAAAGCGGTCCCCAAGCCTCCGCTTGGTTTCCCCAATGTAGAGGAAGCCGCACCGGGTACAGTGGATGCAGTATACCACATTGGCAGATGTGCAGGTGAACCTCTGCTTAATGTGGAATGTCATCTTGGGGCCTGGGATGGGGGTGAGGGAGGAGGTGTGGGGACAAGTGTAGCATTTCCTGCGGTTGCAGGGGAAGGTGCCGGGTGTGGTGGGGTTGGAGGGCAGTGTGGAGCGCCCACGATAAGACATTCCACTCCCGCACATCCCAGATGTCCAAGTTCTTTAAGGACCGCAACTTTCCCCCCACGGTGATCGAGAACGCCCTTGACCGCGTCTCCCGCATTTCCCGCGACACATCCCTCACACCCCGCCCCCGCCACAACCGCCCCAAGAGGATCCCCCTCGTTCTCACACACCACCCTACCAACCTCCGGATACAACGCATTATCCTCCGACACTTCCGCCATTTACAATCCGACCCCACCACCCAAGACATTTTTCCATCCCCTCCCCTGTCTGCTTTCCGGAGAGACCACTCTCTCCGTGACTCCCTTGTTCGCTCCACACTGCCCTCCAACCCCACCACACCCGGCACCTTCCCCTGCAACCGCAGGAAATGCTACACTTGTCCCCACACCTCCTCCTTCACCCCCATCCCAGGCCCCAAGATGACATTCCACATTAAGCAGAGGTTCACCTGCACATCTGCCAATGTGGTATACTGCATCCACTGTACCCGGTGCGGCTTCCTCTACATTGGGGAAACCAAGCGGAGGCTTGGGGACCGCTTTGCAGAACACCTCCGCTCAGTTCGCAACAAACAACTGCACCTCCCAGTCGCAAACCATTTCCACTCCCCCTCCCATTCTCTTGATGACATGTCCATCATGGGCCTCCTGCACTGCCACAATGATGCCACCCGAAGGTTGCAGGAACAGCAACTCATATTCCGCCTGGGAACCCTGCAGCCCAATGGTATCAATGTGGACTTCACCAGTTTCAAAATCTCCCCTTCCCCTACTGCATCCCTAAACCAGCCCAGTTCATCCCCTCCCCCCACTGCACCACACAACCAGCCCAGCTCTTCCCCCCCACCCACTGCATCCCAAAACCAGTCCAACCTGTCTCTGCCTCCCTAACCGGTTCTTCCTCTCATCCATCCCTTCCTCCCACCCCAAGCCGCACCCCCATCTACCTACTAACCTCATCCCACCTCCTTGACCTGTCCGTCTTCCCTGGACTGACCTATCCCCTCCCTACCTCCCCACCTACACCCTCTCCACCTATCTTCTTTACTCTCCATCTTCGGTCCGCCTCCCCCTCTCTCCCTATTTATTCCAGTTCCCTCCCCCCATCCCCCTCTCTGATGAAGGGTCTAGGCCCGAAACGTCAGCTTTTGTGCTCCTGAGATGCTGCTTGGCCTGCTGTGTTCATCCAGCCTCACATTTTATTATCTAAGAAAATTGGCTAAATGGGTTAGGATTAGAGTTCGTGCCTTTTGAGTTCAGCATGGAGACAAGTAGAGGATTCCAATAGCCATGTGTCAATAATTAAAGAAGTTAATGAAATAAAAACTTAGTTTTCAGGCGGCAGACTGTATGTAAGGATATAGAACTGATTTCCAATCCCCTGCGGGCGCTGACCACAGCATGTAGTAAATTCTACAAACAGCCGCTTTTTACTATTTTCGGGCCAGTAGGCATTAAACCAGAGATCTGGCCCTGCACTTGTCAATGCAAAAGGCCTAAGGCCTGTTTCATCTGTGACCGCTCAATCACTGAATCAGAAAAAATGAAACGCTCAGCTCTAGAGTGGAATATATAAGTGGCTGCGTTGATGCTTAGGCTTCCATTTAATGCCTGAATTTCCAGCCCAAAGGTGGATTTCTCAGGTTAGAATATAAATTAGGATGACATCACAGCTCATTATCACGGATGTAACCTTAGCCGGTGTGGGAATTGAACGCACACTTTGCCTCAAACCAGCCATCCAACCAACTTAGCTTAGCTACGCAAGTGAGATAGCACAGAGCTGGATGAACACTGGATGATGCTGCTTGGCCTGCTGTGTTCATACAGCTCCACATCTTGTTATCTCAGATTCTCCAGCATCTGCAGTTCCTACTATCTCTTAGTTATGAAGGACCCACCTGCACAACCTCTCCTCTCATCTGAGGGGTGGTGACCCTCAGGTTAAATTCACCATAGTTGTCTCTCTCCCTCTCTCTCTAACGAGAAAGTAGCCCTACAGGATTGTGGTGACTTTACCTTTACTATCATGGTTGTAGTTGATGTGCTTTTCGGTCCTTCAATAAAATATGTCAATGTTTGCTATTCAAAGGTTTTTGCAGAGAAATCAAACCATCGCTGAGTTTTCTGGCACTGTCTAGTAGCACCAGACTGTCTCTCTGCGTGAGGTGAATTGAAAGCTCACGTTCACAGCTCCCTGTGCTCAATACATGATCTTGTTGATGGTGTTGGCAAGAACATGGAGACAGAATCTGGTCTCCGCACTTTCTCCTGGAGCAGGGAGAGGGGATGCTCCGGGCAGCAAAGAGAAACACTGTGAGAAGTCACCAAATGCAGTGAAGAGGAATGATGGATTTTTTTTTTAAAAATTCATTCACGGGGTGAGGGTGTTGCCAGCTAGGCAGAATTTATTTCCCATCCCTAATTGTCCAGAGGGAAGTTAAGAATCAATCACATTGCTGTGGGTCTCGAGTCACATGTAGGCCATATGAGGTAAGGATGGCAGTTTCCTTCCCGAAAGGACATTAGCTCACCAGATGGGATTTTCCAACAATTGACAATGGATTCATGGGTCATCAATAGGCTCTAGATTCCAGATTTTTAAAAAATTGAATTCAAATCCTGCCATCAGCTGTGTCAGGATTCAAATTCAGATTCCCAGAATATTATCTGGATCCAAGAATGAACTGTTCAGCGAATGAGGGAAAATGGGCAAGATGCTCACAAAAATATTAGAGGAGTGGTGAGGTGAGCTCCTGACTGGGAATTCCTCATCCATAAATTCCTCATAAAATCTCACAGAATCACATTTACAGACTGAAATAAAACTTTTCAGCCCAATGTTTCTGAGCTTGTTAGTTCTCCACCACTAATAGTTCACAGTGAATCTATCGCCTGTCAGTGTCCAGTGTAACTCTATGGGCAGGGGAAAAAAACTTAAAAATGTCCATCTTTTCTGAGCATTAAAACTATTCATTGGTTCATAGTTGCTTCATAGTTCTGTCCTCCACACTCTCCTTTCTACTCCATTTGACTGAGATAAGCTAATGTGCATGAATAAATCAATCTGGAGATGTGCACATATTCATAATAAGGAAAATCACAAGATATTACACTCAAAATGTTACAGATGAAAAAGTGAAATAAAAACTGATGATAGATACTGTAGGTTTAGGAACTGATCTCTGTTCTAACTCTGTAATGAGGTATAATTAGGAATTAATGATAGTTAAAGACATAAAATTCTAATATTTTGAATATTTTGATTGCAATATTTTTTCAGTAAAGAATGTGTCTATTGCAGCAAACAATTTCTCAGAATTTGGCAGTGGTCAGGAATTCATTTCATCTTCATATTTAACATAATTTTTTTATTTCTGTTTGGCAGAAGGAATAGCAGGAAATAAACAGAATACGTTTATTCAATGTTAGACTGGAACCCATCAAAAAACAGAAGATCCTGGAATGGTTGCACATATCTGCAGTTAATACAGGAGCTGAGGCATTGCTCACTGGAGTTTACAATGTCACAAAAGGACCTTCCTTTGGATAGAAGCTGGCCCATTGTTAGACCCAACACTCAAACTATGCAATCAACTGTTTCCACCACAGTGATCACTCCAATTGGATATGTTTCCATGAACGTGGAGGAAGGGAAGGTTTAGCTGCAGCAGCTGTTATCAGAACAGGTGACAGAACTCTAGGACTGGGAAGAGCTGCTAGTGGGAATAGGAAGCCCACATGTACATGCAAACTGCAGACTAGAACACACACAAACTTCAAACTCCACCTCATGGTTTTCTGAAGATAGGTCTCTGGACCTGAAATGTTAACTCTGATTTCTCTCCACAGATGCTGCTAGACCTGCTGAGCATTTCCAGCAATTTCTGTTTTTGTTCATGGTTGCGAGTCCCGGCAACTTTGTTGAAGACCCCTTGAGATGAACCTCCCTTTCTTGGACACTAGTGGGATATCATGGAGGATTGGACACTCTTGGCATAGTTGGGGTCACAGATTGGTGATTAGATTAGATTCCCTACAGTGTGGAACCAGGTCCATCGGCCCAACAAGTCCACACCACCCCTTGAAGCATCCCACACAGACCCATCCAGCTATAACCCACACTCCCCTGAACACTACGGACAATTTAGCATGGCCGATCCACCTAGCCTGCACAACTTTGAACTGTGGCAGGAAACCGGAGCACCCAGAGGATACCCACGCAGACACGGGGAGAATGTGCAAACTCCGCACAGACAGTCGCCCCAGGCTGGAATCGAACCTGGGTCCCTAGTGCTGTGAGGCAGCAGCGCTAACCACTGAGCCACCGTGCTGCCAATTGAACCCTGTTGGCCTTTCTGTTACTCATTCCTGCTGTGGGAACATTTAGCTTAGGAGAGGGCATTGAATGAGCGATCTCAGCTCACCAACTGTACATCTCTTTGGTCGGCCTATCCAATATCATCCATTTTACAATGAGGGCCCAGTTAATACATTGCCCCAAAAATAGCGATAAATTCCTTGGCTCACGAGCCCTCTACGCCCTGCATTGCAATAGTCAATCAGCAATTGGCAGGCCCATGAAAGACAAGGTACGAAGCTGCTCCCATAGGCCAAACAGGCTGGGGATGAGGTTGATTGAGTGAGGCACTGAGAAGTGGCAGAGTGTCAGCTCCAACAGCAGCAGAACTGAATTGTGGTCACTGCTGGCACATTAAGCAGGAACAGATGAAAATCAATGTCAGAGAGCACTGCTGTCTTATGTCTCAGGTGGTATGTCAGCATGTCTTTAAGACACACAGTCCACAATTTGTCAGTTGACCTTTAGCGAACATGTGGATAATAATGTTGTCATTGCATTGTAACACACAAAGTGAGGTTAGAGCAATAACAGTCTCCATCTTAGATAACAAAGTGTGGGGCTGGATGAACACAACAGGCCAAGCAGCATCTTAGGAGCTCAAAAGCTGACTTTTTGGGCCTAGACCCTTCATCAGAAAAGGGGACTGGGAAGAGGGTTCTGAAATAAATAGGGAGAGAGGGGGAGGCAGATCGAAGATGGATAGAGGAGAAGATAGGTGGCGAGGAGACAGGCAAGCTAAAAGGGCGGGGATGGAGCCTGCAGAGGTGAGTATAGGTGGGGAGGTAGGCAGGGGATAGATAAGTCCGGGGAGAACGGACAGGTCAAGGGGGCGTAGATGGCAAATAGGGGTCCGGCTTGAGGTGAGAGGAGGGGATAGGTGAGAGGAAGATCAGGTTAGGGAGGCGGGGATGAGCTGGGTTGGTTTTGGGATGCAGTGGGGGGGAGGGGAGATTTTGAAGCTTGTGAAATCCACATTGATACCATTGGGCTGCAGGGTTCCCAAGCGGAATATGAGTTGCTGTTCCTGCAACCATCGGGTGGCAACGTTGTGGCACTGCAGGAGGCCCAGGATGGACATGTTGTCTGAGGAGTGGGAGGGGGAGTTGAAATGGTTCACGACTGGGAGGTGCAGTTGTTTATTGTGAACTGAGCGTAGGTGTTCTGTAAAGTGGTCCTCAAGCCTCCGCTTGGTTTTCCCAATGTAGCGGAAGCCACAATGGGTACAGTGGATGCAGTATACCACATTGGCAGATGTGCAGGTGAACATTTGCTTGATGTGGAAAGCCATCTTAGGACCTGGGATGTGGGTGAGGGAGGAGGTGTGGGGGCAAGTGTAGCACTTCCTGCGGTTCTCCATCTTAACTGGGATCATTTGAAGCATGACATGCACTTGAAAACATGCTACTCTTTGTAACCTGAACAATCTCCATGTTTGACTAACACATGGCAAGTAACATTGGTGCCACCCAAGTGCCAGTCAATGACCATCACCGACAAGAGAATCTTACTAATGACCTTACCATTGACTGACAACTTTCAATTCCTGAATCTCCCACTATCAATATCCTGGGGTTACCATTGACCAGAACTGGACTTGCCATATAAATGCAATGGCTACAAGAGAAGGGTGGGAAGCTCAAAGCATTCATTCCCTAGGAAGTGTCCCCCATGTATGAGTCACAAGTCAGTGTGATAGAATATCCACTTGCCTGGATACGTGTAGCTCCAGCAACACTTAAAAAGCTTCCAGAACAAAGCAGCCCACTCAGTTGGCATCATATCCACAAGCACCCAATCCTTCCATGACCAATACTCAGTGCTATCTACAAGATGCACTGCCAAAATTCACCATGGCTCCTCAGCTAGCACCTTCCATTCCCACGACCCCTTCCATCTAAAAGGACAAGAGCAGCAGATACGTGGGAACCCCACCTCCAGTAGGTTCCACTCCAAGCCACTCACTATCCCAACTTGAAACTTATTGCCATTCCTTCATGGTAGTTGGGTCAAAATCCTGGAAATGCCTCCCTAACCGCCTTGTGGGTCAACATGCCACACGTAGACAGTGATGGCTCAAGAAAGCAACTCTCAAGGGCAGCTAGAGATGGGCAACAAAAGCTGGTAAGGCTAGCGACACCAACATTACATGAATTATTAAAAATAAAGAAGAATTGGGTGCACTAAGGGTGAGGCAAAGGGAGAGCATGATGAAGGATGGGGTTGGTTTTGGAAGCCAAGTGGGCAAGAGCAACGGGATGGACAATACCTTTGAGGAGTGCCCCGATACTCAAAGGGCACCATCTCAGACCCTGTGCTTCTGTTTCCTTCCTGCCATTGCAAACATATTTTTCAAAAGCAGGTCACTCAATCGTACTCACTTGCTTATGCCAACCACATCATGTTGTGGGTGATGTTAGTTGCAAGTCAGTTGCCTTGGTAACAAGTTCAAATGCCTTTATTGAAAATAGCTGCACATTCAGCTCCCACTCACCCCATGTTATACTGGGGACTAATAGAGAGTAACTTGGAAGATAGCGAGCTTGATAATAAAGTGTGAAGCTGGATGAACACAGCAGGCCAAGCAGCATCTCAGGAGCACAAAAGCTGATGTTTCGGGCCTAGACCCTTCATCAGAGAGGGGGATGGGGAGTGAGTTCTGGAATAAATAGAGAGAGAAGGGGAAGCGGACCGAAGATGGAGAGAAAAGTTGATAGGTGGAGAGGAGAGTATAGGTGGGGAGGTAGGGAGGGGATAGGTCAGTCCAGGGAAGATGGACAGGTCAAGGGGGTGGGATGAGGTTAGTAGGTAGGAAATGGAGGTGTGGCTTGACGTGGGAGGAAGGGATGGGTGAGAGGAAAAACAGGTTAGGGAAGCAGAGACAGGCTGGGCTGGTTTTGGGATGCAGTTGGGGGAGGGGACGAACTGGGCTGGTGTTGGGATGTGGTGAGTGAAGGGGAGATTTTGAAGCTGGTGAAGTCTACATTGATACCATTGGGCTGCAGAGTTCCCAAGTGGAATATGAGTTGCTGTTCCTGCAACCTTCAGGTGGCATCATTGTGGCACTGCAGGAGGCCCATGACGGACATGTCATCTAAAGAATGGGAGGGGGAGTTGAAATGGTTTGCGACTGGGAGGTGCAGTTGTTTATTGCGAACTGAGCGGAGGTGTTCTGCAACGCGGTCCCCAAGCCTCCGCTTGGTTTCCCCAATGTAGAGGAAGCCACACCGGGTACAATGGATACTGTATACCACATTGGCAGATGTGCAGGTGAACCTCTGCTTAATATGGAAAGTCATCTTGGGACCTGGGATAGGGGTTCCTACCTACTAACCTCATTCCACCTCCTTGACCTGTCCTTCCTCCCTCCCTGGACTGACCTATCCCCTCCCTACCTCCCCACCTATACTCTCCTCTCAACCTATCTTCTTTTCTCTCCACCTTCGGTCCGCCTCCCCCCTCTCTCTATTTATTCCAGTTCCCTCCCCCCATCCCCCTCTCTGATGAAGGGTCTAGGCCCGAAACATCAGCTTTTGTGCTCCTGAGATGCTGCTTGGCCTGCTGTGTTCATCCAGCTCCACACTTTATTATCTTGGATTCTCCAGCATCTGCAGTTCCCATTATCACTGATAGTGAGCTTGCCACTCTTTATAGTTCAGGATTCCCCACATCCCCCCCCTCAAGCCCAGCATCATCACAGCCAGGGGAAGGGCTTAAAATCCAATTGAGGGAGTAAACTGTTCAGAGATTTTCACCATCTGCAACTTTTCAGAAGGGATGAAGGAATTAATTCAACTTGATTTCACTTTTGTATAATCACAGGACGTGGGTATTGCTGGGTCACCCAGCAGTTATTGCCCGAGCCCACTGTACTTGAGAAGGTGGTGGTGAGCTTGCAGTCACAGTATTTAAATGACTGATCGAGGTCAGTTTATAGTCACAAGCAATTCTCATCGGAGATTCAGCCATGCTAATGCATTCAAATTCAAGGGAAGATGTTTAGATTTTTTAAAATGGTGATGGGCCATTATTTGTGTGATGTGAATGTCACTTATCAGGCCTAGACTCAATATTATCTGAGTCTTACTCCATATGGACACAAATCGGTTTGGTATCCGAGCAGTCACAAATGGTGCTGAATATTTTGCAATCATCACTAAACCTTCTCATTTCCGAGATCATGGTGGAAGAAATGTCATTCTTGAAGCAAGTAGAGATGGTTGGGCCTAGGGCATGAGTCTGAAGAATTCTCATAGTGAGGACAGCAGAATATCGTCCTTGGATTGAGACAATTGGTTTCTAACAACCACAACCATTTATCTTTGAGCTAGGTATGGTTCCAAACTGCAGAGTGAATTTCCTGCATTTCTCCCCTAATGCTAGTTTTGCTAAATCTCCTTGATGCCTCCCTCAATCAAATATTACCTTGAAATCAACGGCTGTCATTCTAGCCCTATGTCTGAAATTCTGCTGTTTTGCCCTTGTTTGGACTAAGCAGGTATTTGTCAAGAGCTGGGTGGCCAATACAGAACACGAACGGAGACTATTGTTCAACAATTGCTGCTTGATAGCACCTTCCATCACTTTCCTGAGGATCAAAAGGAGACTGATAGGGTGGTGATTGACTGGGTTGAATTTTCCTGGCTTTTTGGGAACAGGAAGTATCTCACAGTTTATCACATGTTTGGGTAGAAGACAGAGTTGCAGTTTTATTGGAATATCTTGGCTAGAGGAGCTACTAATTCTGGATCTCAGGACTGTTGTCAAGGCCCATAGGCTTAGCGACTGCTAGTGTCTCCAGATATTTCTTGATTTCACATCAAGTGATTTGAATTTGTTTAAGACTGGCACAGAGCTTAGATCTGATCTGTTGGATGCTGGGGCTTTTTTTTTCCTGGAGCATTGGAGATCGAGGGTGACCTTTTCGAGGTTTATAAAATCGAGGGGTATGGATAGGGATGGTGGCTAAGGTATTTTTCCCAGGCCAGGGAGTCCAAAACATGAGGGCACAGGTTTAAGGTGGGAGGGAAAAGATTTTAAAAGTCGTCTAAGGGGCAGCTTCTTTCACCCAGAGTGTGGTGCATGTATGAAATGAGCTGCCAGTGTAAGTCGTGGGGGCTGATATAATTGCAACAATTAACAGGCACCTGGATGGGTATATAAATCGGAAAGGTTTAGAGAGATATGGACTTAATGCTGGCAAAAGGGACTAGGTCAGCTCGTAATGCTTGGTAGGCGTGGAGCAAGTCGGACCAAAGGGTGTTTTTCCATGTAGCCTGACTCTATGATTCTATGACTTCGCTCTGTACTCTCACACCTCTATCATCAGTTTGCCTTGTTAAGTAGTTTTGACCTTGAAAAGCTTATCGAACTATAAGAGGGTATGCAGCTAACCACCAGAAGGATAGCTTTGGGACTCGCTCTAAACAGTAACTTACACACCTGGACTTGTTTTCTGCGGAGGAAAGGAACATAAGATGTGAAATGATACACGTCTTTAGAACACTGAAGGGACAGGTAAAGTAGATGTAATCAGAATATTTCATGCCAGACTGCACTCGGAGAACTGGATTACATAAATATAGATGATTCGAGTAATACCTCACATTTAAAAAAAATTATACTCTTCGGAAAATCTACTGTACAACCTGAAGTGAAACCTATTAAAATAAGTGTCAAATATCACTTTTAAAAATGAGTTTGATAAGTAGGAGGATAGGAAGTGAATCAAAGTGATAAGATTAAGTATAGACAGGAATAATCAAGCCCTACAAGGACAATAATATTAACAGCATTGCTGAGACTGTCTGAATGTCATTATGGAACTCAGCTGCTAAGGTTCAATAAAGACAACCCGAACAGAGATTTTCAAAAAGCTTTCAAGGACACTCAAGGGTAAGAGTGAATTGCAAAGTTCTACACTGCCCACGGCAGGAAGGTGTTTGAGGTAATTTACCTTTCTGTTTTTTTTCTCTGTTTCGCAGCTCTGTTTTAATAATAGCCTAGATTTAGTGGTCGCAATGCCAGCACTTACCACCTTTACAACATTGTTCCTGGCAGCGATGTTTGGAGTCCACACGTGTGCAGAATAAGGTGGAAAACCACAAGTTATTGTCAGTGATTCTGTTCCAAAGAATGTGCGGCTAAAGGTCACCTCAGACAGCACCCCTAATCAATCAGTGAAGCGGTGACAAGTCCTTCCCACACACTGTTAGACTCAATGCAAACCCCCTTATTCAATGTTCCATCTCATTGAATGAGTTGTAACTGAATTTTCAAATGTGTACTAAATTCATAAATACCTCTATACAGTCTAACTGGCCTTGAAAACTATTAATCCATTTGTGGAGTTTCAAATATCTCCAATATTATTAAAAAGCAATTTTTAAAGTGTCTTTAAAGTTTGGATTCTGTCTAAATTGAATTGTAACTATCTTATTTGCTTTCTGAAAAGTTTAATTGTAAGTGAAGGATGTTGGAGCTTAATTCCCTGATTTGTTGTCTTTGAGAATATGTCTTTGAGAATACTGCAATGTGAATGCTGACTTACATAGATTGCTGACGTCACTGATGCTGTATCCTCTTGGTCTGGCATCAGGGCGAATCCACGCCAGAAAGATTGTTTCTTGGGGGTGGGCCGGTGAGGGTGTGCTTCACTGTATCTGTGGAATGTGAGCAAAGGAAACCGAGGGTACAAGGGGCAAGTTTGTGTGTTTAACCAAACATAAACATCTTTTAAATGTTGTAATTGTGCCCACATTAAATACTAGAAAAGCTTGATATTAAGTAGATAACTGTGAGTTTTTAAAGAAATACTACAAGATTTGCAAAAAATACACATCCCTCAAAGGCACCGAAATCCAAACAGGAAGATGAATCAAACATCATTAATGGAAAGAGTTTGAGATCACATTAGCTCAAAGGAAGTGGCTTCAAGGAATGCTGAATATAGTGGTCAATCTGAGGGTTTAGAGCACTGCAGGATCCAGTGCAAAGGTGCTGAGAAACTGATAAGGAAATGGACAATAGAATATGTATACAAGCTAACAAGGAATATAAAAGTAGACCATAAAAGTTTCCGTCAATGTCTAAATGGAAAGATAAATAGCAAGGTTAAATGTGAGCCCTCTGTGGGTGGGGATAGGAGAATGTAAAGGGAAGAATAGGAAAACGGTGAGTAAACTAAGCAGTTATTTTGCATCTGTCTTCACAGAGGAGGGGCAAACATTTTACATACAGGGTGGCCTATGTGTGGAATGAACTTCCTGAGGAAGTGGAGGATGTGGGCACAACTACAACATTTAAAAGATGTTTTGTTAAACACACAAACAGGAGATATTTGGGGGGGATAAGGGCCAGGAGCAGGCAGGTATAATTTGGGAGTGATAGTAGGAACTGCAGATGCTGGAGAATCTGAGATAACAAGGTGTAGAGCTGGATGAACGCAGCAGGCCAAGCAGCAGCAGAGGAGCGGGAAGGCTGACTTTTCGGGCCTAGGCCTTTCTTCAGAAGGTTTCTGAAGAAGGGTCTAGGCGTGAAACATCAGCCTTCCTGCTCCTCTGCTGCTGCTTGGCCTGCTGCGTTCATCCAGCTCTACACCTTGTTATCTCAGGTATAATTTGGGATTATGTTGGGCATGGACTGTTTCAACCAAAGGGTCTGTTTCCATGCTGTATGACTCTATGACTCAATGAGATGAAAATCTCCCTAAACTACAAGGTGGCCAATAAACTTGCGTAACTGATGGACTAAATGAACAGAATTTTGGTAAAGGGGGTGTACTTTTAAAAATTGATTGGATTGAGGTTTGATGAATCAGTTGGATAAACTTCATCCCTAAATGTTAAGGATTTAACAATTGAGGTAATGAATAAATTTGTGGTTATCTTCTCTAAGTCTTTAGATTCTGATGAGGTTCCTATTGACTGGCAGTGGCAAATATAAATTAAAACCAGAGGAAGAAGATAAATGAAGAATGATCAATCTGTAAGCTGGACATCAGCAGTAAGAAAGTATTAGAAGCTATGAAAAATGATGTAAAAACTGAACATTCACAGAAAGAATTGGATAGAGTCAGTATGGTTTTGTGAAAGGGAAGTCATAAAATTCCCAAATTGACAAAGTTGTTTTGAAAATGTTATTTGTCATGTAGACAATGGAAAACCAGTGAAAGTGTTCTATTTGGATTTTCAGAAAACTTTTGTTAAGATACTACATGGGAAGTTACCAAATAACCTGAAAGTACATGGGATTGGTAGGGAAACTGTTAGTATGGATTAAAAATTGTTTGACAGACATGAAAGTAGAGAATATAAAAGAATGGATCATTTACTGGATGGCAGACCATTTCTTGTGAGGTACTATGAAGATCAGTGCTAGGTGTATAACTGACAACAATCTGTAAACATGTTTATGATGGGAGTATATGTAACATTTCCAAATTTTCTCATGACACCAAATGGAGTGGAGTTGCACGCTGTGAGGAGAGTGAAAAGAGGCTTTTAAGTAACTCAGATAGACTTAGCGATCATGCCAGAAGATAGAACTTAATGTGAATAATGTAAAGTTATTCATTTTAGTAGAAAAAAATAGGGAAAGCAGAATATTTCTTAACTGTTGGATGTTGGGAAATGTGGGTGCCTAAAGGGAGCGATGTGTTCATGTCCATAAGCCATTCAAAGTGAGCTTGTAGGCACAACAAAGAAGTCAAGAGGTGTGCTGGCATTCATTTTAAAGGGATTTAAATGCAGGGATAAAGATGCCTTGATGCAATTATATAAAGCCTTGATGAGACCTTCATGAAATACTTGTGAGACCACACTTGTGCTTTGGGGAGGGTGCACTGAAGGTCTACCAGGATGTTGCCTGGTCTGAAAGGTTTTAGTTATGAATAAAGGTTGGATAAATTTGGATTGCTTCACTGGAAAGTTGGAGGCTGAGGGGAAGAAGTGGGGACTTGCTTGAGGTCTTCAAAATTATGAGAGGCATAGATAGAGTGGATTGTCAGACAAATTTCACCAGGGTGGAAAAATGTCTCTAAAGCAAAGTGTAGTCACTGTTGCAATCCAGGAAAAATGGGACTCAGTTTCAGCACAGCAAGGTCCCACCAGCAGCAATGTAGTAATGTCCAAATAATCTGTCACTGTGATGTTGATTAAGGGATAAACATTGGCTCAGGATATGGGGAACTCACTTGATACTTTCTGGAGTCAAACTATGGGAGCACAGTACGTTGCATGGGGTAAGCAATGTGGATTTAGTTTACAGTCACAATTAGAAGTTGACACCAGGACTCTCTCAATGAAATTAAATAAGCCAAATAACTAGCAAAGCAAGGCGAATGTCTGCTGTCGTCCCAAAAACACACACAGCAAGCACGTACAGAATGCACAGATGCAATACACCCGCCAGTGATATCACTTCATCACATTCAGTCCCATTTATTGTACTCATTTGGGTGATGCCATTTTGTTTTACTGGTAGAACGTTTCACAAAGTGAGCATGTGGGATGAGACCTTTTTGAGGGTGTCAGGAGATAAAGCCAAAATCAAAATGTTTGGTTGACATTGGATGCTCTCTGCATTAACGTCGGAATGTGTTGGGTGCATCTAAAGCTTCTTGGACTATTATCGAAAGCATGCCAGAAGTCCAGTTGTCGTAAACATCAAGCTTTTTACCATGTGTTCACATTCCATTCAGTTTGTTAAGTGCTATTGTACAAACTTAAGGTGCCTGACCAGTTTAAAAGGGACGAAGTTGATTCCTAAGCATTCAATATGGTGAGGCCATTATATGCTGGAGAAGCACCAACCATTTTCTAGTGAATGAGAAAAATAACCACCACGGTGTCTTCCTGAAATAAGAATTACATGCCCTTACTGCAGATATGAAGAGAGGGTCTGATGCTTGTATAATGAGCCACTGCTGCCCTGTGAATCTGCCACTAAATTTCAGTGGAAACGGCGCCTTAAGAGCTTCCAATTTATTAACTCAGCTGAAAGATGGCAATTGAACAACATGATGGTTATCTTTAGGGGTTTGCTGGAAGTTTAATATTGGCATTGGGATAGGGAAGAATTTCCTCCTCTTCCTGTACAGAATACGTTGAGATCTTTTATGGCTTTCTAATGGAACAGATGGGTCCTCAGTTTAACACCCTTCCTCACAATTCAATACCTCCGAAAGTACAGCACTTCAATGAAGTCTCTGTTTTGACTTAGTGCCTAGATTTTGGCAGGGGGTGAACTCCTGGACCTCCTGGTTCTGAGACAGAAACAATCCCTTTAAGTTAAGAAGGTGGCAGCTGAAAAACTTAAACTTCTTCCATTTTTTCCAGAAAGTTCGGTTTTCTTTCTTCGTTTTTTTTCTCCTCACTATGTGAATTAAGAAGTTTTAATCCAAAGCAATTTGAAGCATTTTGCAGATGTACTGAGGCTGATTAGAAAGGCAAGTCTTTTTTTTATTTGACTTTAGATTGCTTTGTCAGATCATTTGCTTATTAAAGCCAAACTGAGTAATGAAATTGTTATGTAAATAATGTTAACAGTTCTATTGGGTACAGATTTATTTTATCTTTTTTTCATTATCCTCTTAAGCTAATGCATTATTCCATTAGAAAAAAATGAGCGACTAACATTCTTATAATATTGGTTAAGTTCGGCATCATAATTCCATGATAACTAAATTTGTTACATTAAGACAGATTTAACGTTACACATTAAATGAGTTTAGGATTAATTCAAACACAAAATAATACAGGCTGGAGATCTGAAATAATAACAAAGACTGCTTGAAATATTCAGTGAGCCTGGCAACACCTGGATAGAGAAAGAGTTCATATTTTGAGTTGGATGTGATTATTGTTGAGAGGTTTTTGCTGGAAGAAAAAGATGCAGGAGGAAATATAATGTTTTGTTAATGTTTTCCCAACCAACAGTATTCACCAGCTCCCTGGTTCTCACCCTGGGTTTATGGATGGAATGTGGTGTGGTGGGAAATACAGGAGGCAGATGCTTCAGAGGCAAAGAAAGCTCTGATGTCATTGAACAAACAAGCAAAATTTAATATACTTACAGAAAACAAGAAAGTGAACATCAAAAAAATACGCTACCTCTGGCTGAGACCTGTCTCCCAGCTGACTTGACCCCCAGTTACGCCTTTACAGTCAGGACTTGATACAGTGGATAAGCAGATGCAATGGGTGGCTGTCACCTATGTTAACAGGGAAAGGAGAGAGAGTGATTACCTGCTGACACAAAGTCCTATTCCACTTCCCTTCCTTCGGGGTGCTCTGCACCATTAGCTCCTGACCCCCATCTTCCCCTGCCTAAGACTAGCTAAGCTGGGTTAGAAGGTCTCGATGATCGTAGGCTCACCCCTGGTGTGAAAATGTGATTTGGACTGCTGTAGCTGGGATTCTGTGAAGGGTCGCAGGCACTGGTAACAGTCAGTCTAGTGGAGTCCACTGCTACAGTTAGAGACTTGGGGCCAGACCGATGAGTACCTTGGGCTTCCCTTCTCTCCTGGTGGTCCTTGCGAGCGGGTTGTTATTTGGATGGTGGTGGATGTTGCTGGCATTGCCCGCTTGGTGTCTTGTGTCTCTGGATGCCTTCGGTTGCCTCTGGACGTCAAGTGGATGTTCGTAGTTAGCTGCTGGTGTTCAGAGGCTGTGAGAGTCGCTTTCCTTCACGAGTGGGGCCTGTTCCTCACTCAGACTCTCAAACTCTCCTCATGGAGCCCACCTCAGGGCACACACTGTGTTGGAATCAGGGCGCGTTGCTGATATTGCAGGGCTGGTATCACTGTCTTTCTCACTCTCTTTCTCTGCTGTGCTGGGCTCAGGGTCTCCAGTTGTACTCAACTGCAGCCCCTTATCTCCTACCAAATCTGTAAGAGGTATTGTTCCTCCCCTTGGGGCTGAATGAGCTTCCTGAGCACTGGAGTGGGTGCTAATGGTTTTCTTGATTGAGGTGAATAGTTTTGATGGTTTTGGAATGTCCAATATTTCCCTCGGATGGGTATGCGTTCAAGTTTGAATAGTGTTGTGATCAGAGATAATGGGAACTGCAGATGCTGGAGAATCTGAGATAACAAAGTGTGAGGCTGGATGAACACAGCAGGCCAAGCAGCATCTTAGGAGCACAAAAGCTGATGTTTCGGGCCTAGACCCTTCATCAGAAAAAGTAGTGTTGTGAATGTTTTTACATCCATAGGTGGAACAGGTTTGTCTGTAGCGCAATGGTGTGGAATGTTCAGTATTTCTGAGCCTGAGCACTGGCTGGAAAATTGTCTGGCTTTGCACGTCTTTAGATTCTGTAAGATCTAAAGTTGTTTGTTTCTTGCACTCTCTCTAGTGTTTGGGTCCGTGGGCGTGATACTGTGCCCTCCAATTGCTTCCCCTTTTGAGTTAGTGTCCCCTAATGTGTTTGGTATATATGCATTGGTTTGATTTGCATCCTAGCTTGTGGAACCTTTTGTAACATCGCTCTGTCTCCTTGGACATCATTCTGGTAAGTGATTCTTCATTTTAAACTTTAAAATAAACTGTAAGAGAGGTCATGGCCCAGTGACCCCATTCCCCCTCAGAATACCAAACCATACCCTGGTCCCCTTGGCGGTGGCGAAATGAGCCGCCCCTTATCTCTGGGCCCTACCCGCTCCCCTCCTGTTAGGATAACCCAGCAGTGAAAAACTTGTGTATTTGACTGTTCTGAACACAAACACAGCTTCGCCCTTCAGCAGTGTTCAGGCTCTGCTCTGTATTAAAACAGTCCAACGTCCCACATATCACACAAACCTGTGTCCAAAAAGCTCCAAGTGAACTTTATACACTCAGACTGTACAATGCCACCAGTCTCCGGGTGGCCAGGCTAGAACCTGATGGTTCTGTGCCTCCAGCAGCCCCTGCGTAGCCAGTAAACTGGGGACCAGGGTGTCCACGGCTTTGGAGCCTGGGGAGTTCTCCTCAGCACTCCCTTCTTTCTAATGGGGGGGTCCTCCTGAGTCCCAAACTATGGGTGGGTTGACATTGCCTGACGGCATTTCGGCTGATCCTTGCTCCATAGCTGGTGGGACAGTGCGCTTCCCCAGAACCCCCTCACTACTTGTGACGACTGCCTGACCTCTGACCTTTCCTCGGGGCTCTGCCCATCCCAGGGCTGCTACCTGGCTTCCCATTCCTGGAGACCACTGCGTCCCCAAATTTAGGTCATCTCCTGACTCCCAAAATACAGTCAGGGTAACGTGCCCTGTGAGGCAGTTCACCTGCCCAGACCCAGCAGCCTGTGGTCTTCCCCTGGAGGTTTTCCACCTTCCAGGGCCACTGCCTGGTTGCCTGCCCCCTTATTGTGACCCACACCAGCAGGCTTCCTCATTACTTTGAGTGGGCTCTCTACCTTCATTCCCCCTAGCCAGTGTTACGCGGATAGGGCCAAGGACGGGATCCTGAGCCTGGGCCGTCTTCAGGTCTGGGGCCAGCGCTATCTTTGCGCCTTCCTATTCCTGCCTGACCCCCTTGGTTCCCAGCAGGTCCCTGTTTGGGTGACAGCCCAGCCACAGGCTGGGGTTCTGGTGCAAGGCTGTGGAGGATCTGGCACTCGCCATTGTGACTGCAGTTCCTGCCCCCATGAGTGTGGTTTAAAATGCTTTTAAAAACTCCTCAAGGAAGTTTGGGGAACACTGTGCTCCCCAGTTCTTGGGCGGGCACAGGAGGATGTCTCCCTTCAGCTTTCCTCCGTCGATTGGAGCCATCCTTCTGCCAGTGCCCACCCCTCCTGCACCCAAAGCAGTCACGCTTCTTATTGGGAGGGCTGCCTCCCCCGGGCACCATTCCTTCTTACTCCTTGATGGGCCGAATGGCCTTACTTCCACTCCTATGTCTTATGGTCTTATGGTCTTACTCTTACTCATGTACCCTACCCTGGGGTGGCCTTTCGCCACCCCCCAACCCCACCCCCAGCTGTTTCTGAATGCTAAAGATGGCTGTCTCCCTGCTGTCTCCTCAGTGGGTCGAACTTGGCCCACAGCCTCAGTAGGCCATTGACCACCAGGATGCAGAGCCAGCGGGCCCAGCCTCCCCCGCACCCCCACTCCGACAGGCTATCCCTGTCCAGGGGCCCTCCCCACGTGTTCACAGCCTGTCTGTGAATGCCTGTGGGGTTTCCCCAGCCACAGGTGAAGTATTCCCCAACCAGGAGAATGGGCTCCCATCATTGAAGCCCATTGCTTCCAACATTTCTTCCTGGACGTGCTAATGTATTCGATCCCCTTTTACTGCAAGGGCCTCGAACAACCTCCTGTCCAGAGAGAATAGCAGTAACCTGGCCTTTTCTGCATCTTCACAACTGTTAATGTCCCCCACCTGCCCCACTTGCACAAAGTGGGCAGATGGGTTTCCCTTGTGGGTCAATTTCTCCAGATGGGCTACCATGGCCCTGAGCTGCTGCATTCCATGGGGGGACTCAAACCGGCTCTCCAAATCCCCCTGCTCCTGACCATTCCGGGACATGTCATCCTCATGTTATTGTACCGGACACATGGGCCGTGGCCTTGACCCTCCCAGAACTGATTCTATGCCCACATCTAGCTACTGTGGGACGGGGCCTGCTTCCTGTGCCATTGGTGGTTAGCTGGATGTCCTCCCTGCTCTGCAGTCTGTCCACTCTCCCTGTTGCCACACTGTGCCCAACCCCCCGGTGCCACAGGTGACCAAGCTCCCTGGCTGGTTTACAGTCCACGCCGCCTTGCCCCCTTCCCCTTCCTGTCTGAGCTGCTCCCAGGCTGATGAAGCAAACTAAGCCTCTGGCCTAGGACAGAGCTAGGCTTAGCCAATGGATCTGCTCCTGGCAGGGACTGTGCTCTCCCTTTCTGAACCCTTCACTGAAGGCTACCCTATAGGCTGCCTGGATATCCCTCAGCTTCTCCTCCTGCACTTTCACTTGTTTCCTCAGGTGGCTGTTCTCCTGTTTCAGAACCTGCTTACTTGTCTTGGCTTCTGTAACCTGAAAAGCAGGCATTCCACTCCTGCACGTCCCAGATGCCATCCTACTTCAAGGACCGTAACCTCCCTCCTCTGATGATTGAAAATGTCCTCAACCTCAACTCTTGCGGTTCCTGCACCTCTACCCTTACAACTCCTCACCCCAATGAAAACAAAGACAGAACCCCCCTCACATATCACCCCACTAACCTCCAAATTCAATGTTTCATTCCCCGCAACCTCCGCCACCTACAATCCTACCCAACAACCAAAGATATATTTCCCGCCCTACCCATATCTGCCTTCCAGAGGGACCACTCTCACTGCGATCCCTCGTCTGCTCCTCAGTCCCCATGAGCCTACCACCCCGGCACCTTTTCCTGCAACCGCAGGAAGTGCTACACCTGCCCCTTCACCTCCCCTGTCACCTCCATTCAAAGCACCAAACAAACCTTCCACATTAGACAGGGGTTCACTTGCACATCCGTCAATGTGGTCTACTGCATCCGCTGCTCCTGATGTATCCTCCTTTATATCGGTGAGACCAAGCGGAGGCTCGGAAACCACTTGTAGAGCACCTGCGCTCTGTATGCAGCAAACCACAACACTTTCCAATCACCAACCATTTTAACTCTCCTCCCCCTCCCACTTCCTGGGTGACATGTCCATCCTGGGCCTCCTCCAGTGTCACAATGACCCCAATGACAAAGTGGAGGAACAGCACCTCGTATTCCATTTCAGAAGCCTACAGCCCGATGGCCTAAATGTGGATTTTAACAGTTTCAAAATACCCCCATTCCCAGCCTTGTCCCATGTCCAACCATCCCTCTCATCCCCGCCTCCTTGACCTGACACAGCCTGCCCATCTTCTCCCCTACCCTCCCACCTCACTGACTAATCCCCACCTGCCTCTAACTACACTCACCTATCACCACCAACAGTAGTTGTGAGGGTAGAGGTGCGGGAACCGCAAGAATTGAGTTTGAGGACATTTTCAATCATCAGAGGAGGGAGGTTACGAGCCTCACACCTCCTCTTTCCATTTATTTCCCAGCTCCCTAACCCCTCCCCATTTCTGAAGAAGGGCCCCGATGCGAAACGTCAACATTCCTGCTCCTGTGATGCTGCCTGGCCTGCTGTGTTCCTCCTGCTCCACGCTGTATTATTTCGGACTCCAGCATCTGTAGCCCTTGCTGTCTCTCACTGCAGGCAATCTTTCTGATTCCTGTAACTTTCTTCTATTTGGTACCTTCCTTGCCTCTCTTGCTGCGGGTGAGTGTTCAGCAATTCCCCCTCCTGTCCTCATGTTCCACCCTTCCTCTGCCTCTCTTAATGCTGCCTTCATTTCCCTGACTTTCCTGTCCAGTACCTGAACTTTTTGCTGGAGACAGTGGAGCCAGAGTGCCTTCTCTAAGGAGCACTGATGCTCCTTGCTCTCAGTCTACAGGGCTGCTGCCCTCCCGGACGCTGAGTTCTCAAAAGATCCAGGACCCAATTTCTCAGATATACTTACGTTTTTGAACACATGGCAGGCGATCTTTTCCTCCATCAAAGACTTCTGCAGCATCACACTCCTTCTGCTAGTATCCTGCCGTGGTCACCGTTCTATAGGGATTCTGGTTTGTGATCAGTAATCTGATGATTTTTAGGTGGTTCAAATCACCCCCCGATCCCTGATTCTGTCACTGGACTTAATTTAGAAGTGTGAAGTGAGGAAGGCAGAAGACATGTGTTTCAGGGCAAAGAATCTCTGCGTTTGTTAAATGAGAAGCTGAGTATATCACAAAATAGAAAAAGGCAAAAGTAATAAACAGAGATTTAACACAAATGTGAATAAAATACAAGAGTTAAAAAAGCCAACTCAAAACAGTGATATATATCAATTATTAACTTGACACAGGTGAATTACTATTAGAAACTAAATAATAGTTTCAAACACAGGCACTTTAACCTGACCTTAGGGTTGCCCTGCCCAGTCACCAACCCACCTTCCCCTCCTTGCTAGCTAGATTAGATATTTTGGGTCTCAAGGAAATAGGCTCACCACTGGGGATAAACACAACTTTGAAATACAGCTGGCTGTTATCACTTGCTGTAGCCAATGTTTTGCTGAAGACCTCAGGCAATGCAGGCCTTTAGTCTAGTTTGAGAACTTGGGTTTTCTTACTTTGTGGTGGTTTTTTGAACTGGTTTCCACCTCAGGATGTGTCCGAGGCCTTGTCAGGCATATCAGTGGTTTGTGGAGATCGTCAGTCGTCAGATCTGCTGGTCATGGTCGGCTGCCGTTGGTTTCCCTGGTACGGGACAGCCCTGTGTCAATAGGTTTCAGGGAGATAGCTGTGCAGATAGTTCTCAGTGAGACTAGCTGTTTTGGATCCCTTTACTGTTGGTAGCTGCGAGGTAACCTCTCTCCCTCGCTCTCTTTCTCTCTTTCTCTCCTACATCAGGGCTAGCAGTTATACAGAGATAGTAGGAACTGCAGATGCTGGAGAATCTGAGGTAACAAGGTGTCGAGCTGGATGAACACAGCAGGCCAAGCAGCATCTCAGGAGCAGGAAAGCCAATGTTTTGGGCCTAGACCCTTCTTCAGAAATGGGATTTCTGCCATTTCTGAAGAAGGGTCTAGGCCCAAAACATTGGCTTTCCTGCTCTTCTGAGGGTGCTTGGCCTGCTGTGTTCATCCAGCTCGACACTTTGTTATAGCAGTTATACAGACTTTGTGCTCCATTATCACCTCACAAATCTGTGTTCTCCATTGTGTTTCTGTTGTGCCCTTTGTGCTGCATTACCTTCCTGGTAGTTTCGAGAAGGCGCAAATGTGTTTTGATGAAGTGGAATGCCCAGTATTTCCACGAATGGATATTAATTGAAGCCTTGGTACCTCTGAAGAGCCCAAGATGTCTGAAGTTGTTGTTTTAGGTCAGGTCCATTGTTCCTTTAGGGTTAAGGCATAAATACAGAACAAAAACTGACAGAACTGTGAATGCTGTAAATCAGGAACAAAAGCAGAAGTTGCTGGAAAAGCTCAGCAGGTCTGGCAGCATTTGTGGAGAGAAAACAAAATCAGAGTTAACGTTTCGGGTTGGGTAATCCTCCTTCAAAACAAAGTTGCTTTTTCGGCCACTTCTGTTTTTGCTCCTGAATATTGAACCATGGTTCCAGACAGCTATCCCCGGGATTGTGTATTCCACAGCACAGCCCAGCTGCCTTTTTTGTTTCAAAAGTTCAGTTAAAAATCCAGTTGTTTTTGGTCCCATTTTCTAAATGACAGGGATTTTTGCTCAATCCGACATACGTAGACTGAGTAGTTTTCAGTGTAACCAATACACCATTGGATTATGATCTTTTTTAACACTGTTTCTAAATCTCCAATTAGGTACTATTTATTTGACAAGTGCTCATATGTCGTTAATTCTTTGATTATGTGCTAATGACTAATTATAACCTCATATTGTTTATGCAGAACTCAATAATGAAATAGCTGGCAAATTATTTTCTGTAAGTCTTAGTTCCACACACAATCTGAGAAAAGATGATTCTTTGGAACAAAGCCTCAGTCGATAACTCCTTGGGGTTCTCTCTCAATTAGTTTCTGCACCCATTAACTGATAATTATTGTTCTTCACAAAGATTTATTATATGTACTGTTGAATAAATGTGTTAAATTGTAGCTGTGTCTCAGGGTAGCTCGTCTCCATGGTGACAGACTTTGCTGAATGATGCAGATTAAGTTGCACTACCTTGACAAGATTTCTTTTCTTCATGAGGTGTGTGTGTTGTCAAATGAACTCCTCGCCAAGTGCTTTAGCATTCGGTTTTTCATAGCCTGTGGTGAGACCGGCTTGATAATTCCTAAGGATAAACCCTGTTTAGGAGTTTGGTCATCTCAGCTTAGTGCACTACGCAGGACATGGAAGATGTGGGTCAGTGGCAAAACACTAAATCTGGCTCATGTATGTGAGGAACTTCAGGCAGTTTAATTCCTCAGACCTGATATGTGTGCAACTGGGTCATGTCATGACAGATTTTCACCTCCGCCCCATTTTCCTACCATTGTGCCAAATCTCTGTACACGCATTGCTTAAAAGATATTGATCTAATTGTTTATTGATTTATATTCATTCATGGGATCTGGGGATCACTGGCTCTGCCAGCATTTGTCGCCCATCCCGATTTGCCCTTGAGAAGGTGGGCAGCGAGCTGCCTTCTTGAACCATTGCGGTCCCACCTGCAGCTTCTTGACACACAATGCCTTTAGGGAAGGAAATCCAGGATATAAGGGAGGGAATTCCAAGGTTGTGACCCAATGACAGTGAGGGCATGGTGACATATTTCCAAGTCAGGATGGTAAGTGTCTTCGTCGGGAAGTATAGCTGATGGGTGTTCTCATGTATCTTCTGTCCTTGTCCTTCTTGATGAAAGTGGTTGTGGGTTTGGAAGACACTGTCTAAGGATCTTTGGTGAATTTCTGCAGTGCATCTTCTAGGTAGTACACACTGCTGCTACTGTGTATTGATGGTGGAGGGAGAGGATGCTTGCGGATGTGGTGCCAAAAAGTCGGGTTGCTTTGTCCTGGATGGTATCAAGTTTCTTGAGTATTGTTGGGGGCTGCGCCCATCCAGGCAAGTGGGGAGTAATCCGTCACACTCCTGACTTGTGCCTTGTACATAGTGGACAGGCTTTGGGGTATCAGGAGGTAAGTTATTGGTGGTAGGGACCCTAGCCTCTGAGCTGCTCCTTGTAGCCACTGTGTTTATGCAGAGGGTCCAGTTGAGCTTCTAGTCAATGTGAACTCCCATGATTTTGCTGGTGGGGTATTGACTGATAGTCATTGAAATTCAAGAGCAGTGGTTAGATGTCTCTTATTGGAGATGATCATTTCCTGGCGTATGAGTGGCATATCTGTTACGTCCCACTTGTCAGATCGAGCCTGGATTTTGTTAAGGGCTTCCTACAAATGGACTAGGAATGCTTCAGAATCAAAGGAGTTGCAAATAGTACAGAATATTGCACTGTCTTCAGCAGACATCCTACATCTGGCGCTATGATGGATGAAAGGTTAAGGAGCTGAATATGCCTGGGCCAAAAAAATGCAACATTAGGAAGCCCTGCACTGATGTCATGGAGCTGAAATGAATGATGTCCGACATCCACAACCACCTTTTTTTGTGCCAGCTATCACTCTAACTAGCAGAGAGTATTTCCACTAATTCCCATTGACTCCAATTTTGCTAGGTCTCCTTGATTTAAAGCTTTAGCAAAGATTTGTAGCTCGAGTAGGGGGTGAGGTTGGTGACTTGCTCACTGAGCTGGCTTGTTCTTGTTCAGATCTTTTGTCACCATGCTAGGTAACATCATCAATGAGGCCTCTGATGAAGTGAAGTTACTCAACTCCACTTGGAATTTATACTGTCTGGTCTGTTATGGTGTGTAGTGCCATTTCTGGTTTTGATTTGTATGGGTTTGTATATGGGGTCCAATTCTATATATTGTTGATTGCATTATGGGTTGAGAACCATGTCTCTAGGAATTCCCGTGCGTGTCTATATTTTGGCAATGTTTGGAAATGACAGTACTCAACCATAACAGAGCAGACAGTATAAATTCCAAACGGAGTGGCACAACATTGCTTCATCAGAGGCCCCACTGATGATGTCACTGAGCATGGTGACGAAACATTTGAATGAAAACAAGCCAGCTCGGCGAGCAAGTCCACAATCTCAAGCCTCCTTGCTGCCACATTCAGCTAATGGCAGTCTTTATGATAAAGTCAGTCACAGTCACATTACCTCTGGAATATGACCTGTTTGGTTTGGTTCGAACCAAGGCTGTAATGAGGCCAGGAGCTGAGTGGCCCTGGAGGAACCCAAACTGGGCCAGAGCAGGTGCTGCTTGATAATACTGTTGATGACAGTTTCCAGCAATTTACTGATGATTGAGGATGGATGGATGGGGCGATAATTGGCTGGGTTGGATTTGCCCTGCTTTTTGTGTACAGGACATGTCTGAGCAGTTTTCCTCATTGTTGGATATATGCCATTGTCGTAGCTGTACTGGTCTACCTTGACTTTGGCTGCGACAAGTTCTGGAGCTGAAGTCTTCAGAACTATTGTTGGAATGTTGTCAGGACCAACAGCTTTTGCAGTGTCAGTACCTCCAGCCATTTCTCAATATGATGTGGAGTGAATGGAATTGGCTGAACACTGGGGACCTCATAGAGTTTTAGAGATCTACAACAAAGAGAAAAGGCTTTTTGGCTCATCGAGCCTCTGCAGATCAATAACAGGCACCTAACTATTCCAAGATAATAAAATGTGAGGCTGGATGAACACAGCAGGCCAAGCAGCATCTCAGGAGCACAAAAGCTGACGTTTCGGGCCTAGACCCTTCATCAGAGAGGGGGATGGGGAGAGGGAACTGTAATAAATAGGGAGAGAGGGGAAGGCGGACCGAAGATGGAGAGTAAAGAAGATAGGTGGAGAGAGTGTAGGTGGGGAGGTAGGGAAGGGATAGGTCAGTCCAGGGAAGACGGACAGGTCAAGGAGGTGGGATGAGGTTAGTAGGTAGCTGGGGGTGCGGCTTGGGGTGGGAGGAAGGGATGGGTGAGAGGAAGAACCGGTTAGGGAGGCAGAGACAGGTTGGACTGGTTTTGGGATGCAGTGGGTGGGGGGGAAAAGCTGGGCTGGTTGTGTGGTGCAGTGGGGGGAGGGGACGAACTGGGCTGGTTTAGGGATGCAGTAGGAGAAGGGGAGATTTTGAAACTGGTGAAGTCCACATTGATACCATTGGGCTGCAGGGTTCCCAGGCGGAATATGAGTTGCTGTTCCTGCAACCTTCGGGTGGCATCATTGTGGCACTGCAGGAGGCCCATGATGGACATATCATCTAGAGAATGGGAGGGGGAGTGGAAATGGTTTGCAACTGGGAGATGCAGTTGTTTGTTGCGAACTGAGCGGAGGTGTTCTGCAAAGCGGTCCCCAAGCCTCCGCTTGGTTTCCCCAATGTAGAGGAAGCCGCACCGGGTACAGTGGATGCAGTATACCACATTGGCAGATGTGCAGGTGAACCTCTGCTTAATGTGGAATGTCATCTTGGGGCCTGGGATGGGGGTGAGGGAGGAGGTGTGGGGACAGGTGTAGCATTTCCTGCGGTTGCAGGGGAAGGTGCCGGGTGTGGTGGGGTTGGAGGGCAGTGTGGAGCGAACAAGGGAGTCACGGAGAGAGTGGTCTCTCCGGAAAGCTGACAGGGGAGGGGATGGAAAAATGTCTTGGGTGGTGGGGTCGGATTGTAAATGGCGGAAGTGTCGGAGGATAATGCGTTGTATCCGGAGGTTGGTAGGGTGGTGTGTGAGAACGAGGGGGATCCTCTTGGGGCGGTTGTGGCGGGGGCGGGGTGTGAGGGATGTAACTATTCCAATCCTATTCTCCAGCACTTGAATCTTGCTTTGTACACTTTAGCATCACAAGTGCACATCTATATGCTTCTTAAATGTTTCTGCCGCTACTACCTTTACTGGCAATGAGTTCCAGATTTCCACCACCTTCTGGGGAAAAACACATGCCTCCTCACTTCTCGTTTAAGCCTCCTGCCCATTACCATAAATCTATGCAGACGCAGCAGGAACCGTAGATGCTGGAGAATCTGAGATAACAAGGTGTAGAGCTGCACTCTCCATTGAGCCACAACAACAGAATGAAGCCTTTCAAGAAGAAAGTGAATAAATATGGAAAGAGGAAGCATTTATAGAGCCATAGGGAAAAGCAGGGGAATGCATTGATTGGGTCAGCTTTTCTGATGATCTGGCATAGACAGGATGAAAAAATGGTCTCCCTTTGTGCTGTACAATTCTATGCAAGTAAAAGAATAGGTATTCTTATTGATAAGTGAATTCACAAGATACTAAAACACTCCTTGAAATACTTGGAGAAGTGAACCAAATGCATCTAACTCTGTTTTGTTCCTCCTATTGGTGCATTGCAGTGGAAAACAATGAACTTTTCACGTTCTGGCTACTTGACTTCTATGATCTATAATGAGATTATGTCCCACAGCGGTGGTGGCATTATGTATTGAGAATTTATTGACTGTAAGCCGCTTGATTTGTTTTTGCATTGAGCACAGAAATAAAGAGATGGTAATGTTGCAGGTTTCTAATTCTCTCATGGGATGTGGGCATCACGAACAAGGCCAGTATTTTTAGCCCACCCATCACCGTTCTTGACAAGGTGCTGTTGAGCTATTTTCTTGAACCATTACAGTGCACGTAGTGTGGGTACACATACAGTGCAGTTCGAAAGGGACTCCTAGGATTTTGACCCAATGCACACACACAAATACACGCTCTGTCACACGCACAGTCACATACACACATAAACACACACACACAACAAACACACAACCACACACACTCTCTGTCTCACACGCACATATTCTCTCTCTCTCTCTCACACACACACACACACACACACAAACACACAGACACACACACACAAACACACAGACACACACACACAAACACTCTCTCTCTCTCTAATATAAATCTATGGGGTAAATTATCTCATTCACAATGTTTGTGTATTTGCAGATACATTCTGTTTTGTTCAAAAAAATAAAACCAGCCTGACTCCAGGTAAAAACACAGACTAAACAACACATTCTAAATGAGGCCTCACACCTAAAATGCATTGCCTGACCTGAGATGTCACTTCTTGTATACACTGATAACACCATTAAGCATGTCAGGGCAATGACGTGAAAGGAATCTTGGGATTGGCATTTTAATCAACCTGCATCTCCTTTCTTATTGATTAAAGGTTCAACAGGAGGCAGTCAGTGAGACATTTTCAGAGTTGATACCTTTCTGCTTGTAAATTCTGTGTTGGTACACCTCATCTTCCACACTACACCTGAGGAAGGAGCAGAGCTCCGGAACCTAGTGTTTTGAAATGAACCTGTTGGACTATAACCCGGTATCCTTTGATTTTTGACCTTCATCGGAGGCTCACTGATGTTGTTACCTAGAATGGTGACGAAATATCTGAAAACTAACCTTCCAGCTCAGCGAGCAAACTCACATCCAGAACCTCAACCTGAGCTACAAACCTTTTCAAAACTCACTAAATTTTTGACCTTATCCACCCCAGTCCTACACTGGCACCTCCACATCATTGAAACTAAGTCCCTCAGTGCCATGTGCGTACTGCGATAAAGAAAATTATGTACACCAGATATCTCTGTGTTGCTGTAGTGAATGAGATAAGCATTGAAACTGAGGCCATTCAGGTCATCCTGTCCATCCTAGCTCTTTGAGTGAGCTGTGTATTTGATTCCAAGGCTGCCGCTCATTTGATTATCTCTGCTGCGCAAGAATGTATCTAATTCCCTTTTGAAAGTGACTATAGAGCTGCTTTCACTGCCCGTTCAGACAATGTATTCTGGGACACAAGAACTTGCGACATACATCAATTTATTCTCCATGCCTCCTTGATATTTTGTCGATTATCTTAATATATAAATGTACAGTAGTTTGGGACATGCACTGCAGGGTTCTTGTGTATGTCAGCAACAGGCACCATAGAAAAAAAAAATTTGCATTTCAATCGTACCTTTCTCAGCCACTTGACACTTTAAATTGCTTTACTGTTCACAAAACACTTTCAGTTTATAGGCATTTCTGAACTGTACAAGACGTAGCAGCTGAAATGAACAGAAGTGAGCTCCCACAAACAACAATTAAATAAATGACCATGCCATGGATTTTTGAGTCTTAGTTGAGGTAAAAATATCAAGGGAGCACAATGTTTACAATACACTAGCGCAGCATGTGACATGGCGGCCCAGTGGTGTGCACTGCTGCCTCACAGCTCCAGAGACTTGGGTTCAATTCCACCCTCAGGCGACTGTCTGTGTGGAGTTTGCACATTCTTCCTGAGTTTGTGTGGGTTTCCTCCTGGTGCTCTGGTTTCCTCCCACTGTCCAAAGATGTGCAAGCTAAGTGAATTGGCCATGTTAACTTGCCCTGTTATGTTCAGGGGGGGTGTTGATTATAAGGGGGATGTTTCTGTTTGGAATGTTCTGAGCGTTGGTATGGACCTACTGAGCCATACGGCCTATTTCCACACTGTTGAGAGTCTATGATGAATGTCTCTCTGAGCTAACACAGTGTGGAGCTGGACGAACACAGCAGCATCAGAGGAGCAGGAAAGTTGATGTTTTGGGTTGGGACCCTTCCCCAGAAATGGGGAGGGGAAAGGGAGCTGGGAAATATATAGAGAGAGGAGGGGTGTTGCTGGGGAAGGTAGGTGGGTGGGATGGTGATAGTTGAGTGCAGGCTGTAAGTGGTGGGGATTGGTCACTGAGGTGTGAGGGTTGGATAAGTGGGAGAGAAGATGGACAGGTTGTATCAGGTCAAGGAAGCGGGGATGAGAGGCTGGGGTGGACGTGGGACGAGTCCAGGGGTGGGGAGATTTTGAAAGTGGTAAAGCCCACATTTAGGCCATCAGGCAGTAGGCTCCCGAGGCAGAATATGAGGTGCTGTTCCTCCAGTTTGTGGGTGGTGTCATTGTGACACTGGAAGAGGCAGAGGATAGTTACCCAGGGAGTGGGAGGGGGAGTTAAAATGGTTGGTTGACTGGGAGGTGTTGTCAATTGTTGCATACGTAGCACAGATTCTCCACAAAGTGGTCTCTAAGCCTTCGCTTGGTCTCACCAATATAGAGGAGGCCACTTTGGGAGCAGTGGGTACAGTAGTCCAAGTTGACAGGTGTGCAGGTGAACCTCTGTCTGATGTGGAAGGTTTGTTTTATGCCTTGACTAGAGGTGAGGTGTGAGGTGTAGGGGCAGGACTAGTCTCTCATCTGGTCCACACTTCCCACGAACCCTAGCACCCCTCGACACCTTTCCCTATGAGGTCTCTGACTCCAACATCGGCAGTTCTTGCTATCGCTGAGTGTATCTGAGTTATCGCTTTGAAAAACATTCAAAAGAGAAAAAACAGCAGCCATTTGGCATTTATCATGACCACTGGATGTAACACGCTTAGCTGCCAGTGGCGCACTTGTCTACAGCAGATACTTCAAGGCACCAGAACAGTATCACCAACACTTCCTTCGCAAGATCCTGTCAATCTACTAGGAAGAAAGATGTACCAACACCATTGTCCTTGACCAGGCCAACATCCCCAACATCAAGGCCTCCCTCGATTGGCTGTAACGGGCTGGGCACATTGTCCACACGACCGACATGAGAATCCCCAAGGAGGTGCTCTACTCCCAGCTCTGACGCAGCAGGTGAGTCCCAGGTGGACAGAGAAAGCCCTTCAGTGATACCCTGAAGGCCTCGCTGGCGGGAGTGCAGCATTACCACGGGCACCTGGGAATCACTGGCCCAAGGCTATCCAAAGTGGAGGAGGAGCATTTGGGATAGCATCAAGCACCTCGGGAAAAGGTAGGTGCCAGGCAAAGCATTGAAAGGAGTGCTTTGCCACACCAACGTCCGCCCACCCGTTCCCCTGACCACCTGCTGCCTCAAGCGTTGCAGAGCGTGCAGTAGTTGTATCAGTCTTTAAAACCATCTACGGACTCAACCTGAGAGTGGAAGAGAGCAATCCTGTGAGAGACTGCCAATGATGGTGATCACCGTGGGAACCAACAAACCAGAAAGACCAAACTTATTAAAGATGCCCCAACAAGAGAATCAACAGCCAAGATTTCACTTTATATAACTTGCACCTTAATAAAAATAAACAAAAATTGAAACAAATTCATCATAAATTAACAGAAAATTACAGTAGGTCAATATAACTATAAATTTTGTGTTAAAGAGTGACAGATTAGTGATAGATCTCTCAGATTTACTAGGCTGTCTAGTGGTGTCAATTTCACAAAGCCCATCAAAATGGAAATTATCCTCAGGAACAATTCCAGTTAGTTTTCTTCAAAGATAAAGCCACTGATTCTCAACCAATTGCTGTGCTCCTTTAACCTAACTTCAACGAGTGTGACCTTTACAAAAATGGGGTATTTTTCTCACTTCATTTACCAACACATCAGTGTCTAGAGTAGCCTTGAGCTAGTAGTTTATAGTTGAGAAGCATTCTTCTTGTAGCATGTCAGGCTTCAAGTGATCCCTGGAGTAAGATGGAGCATGAAGCTGTTATACCCTCAGGTCATGTGCTACTTTACAAATATGACATTGAAATTAATTATAGTTGGTCAGAAATGGTCACTGTCATGTCTGTGAACCTCTCTTCCAGTGAGACAGGCAATTGCTCTGTCAATATATGCACAGTGTCGATGAAGGCACAACTCTCCTCCAGGACAATAATCAGATTAGGGTAAGATTACTTCACTCACCTCAGAGAACCAGCTCGTCAATCAAATGACCAGCTGGACACCAGTCTCAGCAGTGCCACCAAGAATGGTAACCATTCTGGGACTGCATCCAGCCCTCAAAGGAGTTTGGTGCTGGAGACAGCTCGGTGGGGCCAAGTCAGGACTCTGCAGTGAGGAGAGTTTGGGAGGCAGGGACTGAGCTTTGCAGGCCGGGGCAGCGATAAATCTAAGCGGACAGTAGACAGTGGGAGTGCTTCTCATGGGCATGGTAAGGAAGGTCTGCCCTCGCACTTTTCAACCAAACTTTTAAGGAGTGAGACCAGACAGGCTTCAAATATTTCACCAGCCTCCTTCCCCAGGGGGAGCATTGTGGCAGTGGCCGAAAGAAGTCACTACATCTTAGATTGGGTACTTAAGACCCTCAGCTGCAAGAGCAGGTGGGCTGACTGGCACTTCCCCTACCCCCACACCAGGTTAACTTTGTTGGGGTCAGGGTGGGTAGGTAGGAAGCAGGAGGGGTGCCCATGGCATCTCCCAATTTATTTCATACCCACCTGCCTATCACCCCCAACGCAGTGTCAAATCGCACAGGTACATACGACCAATAGACTTGCAAACACAGATGGGACATAATGGCCGAGTGCTGTTACTGCTAAACTGTAAAGCCAGTTAATGCTCTGGGGGCTTGAGTTCAAACCCTGCCATAGCAGAATTTAAATTCAATAAAAATCTGGTATTAAGAGTCTATTTTTAACCATGAATCTTTCATTGATTATCGGCAGGAAAACCCATTTTGGTTCAGTAATGTTCCCTTGGGAAGGAAACTGCCATCATTACCTGGTCTGGCCTACATGTGACTCCAGACCCACAGCAATGTGGTTGACCCTTAACTGCCTTCTTGGCGATTAGAGATGGGCAGGAAATACTGGCCAATGACCTCACCCTATTAATAATTTTGTTTTAAAAATCATATGCGTACACTCACAGATATATTAATATGTACATAGATCCATATGCATAAATCTGCCTACATATAAACATATAGATACACCTAAATGCATATGAACACCCATATGCATACACCTAAAAACATACAGTACATCCATATAGATATAAACACATATATGCACCTACATACAGATAGACATACATACATGCTTAGGTTTATAGATAAATCAAATACACATATGTAAGCACACACACTCACACTCACTCTGAATCCCCCCCACACAGACACAAACATTCACTTCATTGAAAGTTAACATCAGAATGTAAAATGGTTGTTAATTTTGATTGCGTCTTTTGTCGAGTTGTCCAATTGATTTCCTCACCGTTCATTCCATTCCCTCTCTATGTTCTGCTTCTTATTTATTTTTACATGTGACCGCAACTGCATTTTATTCCATTCTCTTCAATGAAAGGATCTTGCTGGTACTTTCTATGTTGGTCTCCTCATGCACCAGCAGCCGCTTGTCCTTCCACCATCTCACTCTCCCCGTGGCTCTTTCCGACCTTCAGCTGCAGCCACTTTATTTTCTTAACTTTTACAGTTAATACATGGGTCAGGATTTGTGTGAACTTCCTTTTACGCGGAGTAACTCTTTTATATTTTTGTTCTGTTTCATGTCCTACTCTCTATCCTCTTGGGCACAGTGTTCTAGTTACTGTTCTATTCTTATTCAAAGTTTGCTCAGAATTCCAACCTTCCTGTCTTTTCACTTACCTCATGAGGTTTATGTTGCTTTCCTGCATCTTTCTCCAGCACACACTTTACCTTAGAGCTTGTTACAAATCTGATAACGTTCTTTCCTTACATTCAAATAACCTTTCTGGCCTGACTGAGTTCTTCTGGTTCAAGGTAGAAAAAGCAAGCTACGTTCATGCAGCACCTCCTGGGGCCTCAGACCTTCCCTGCTGTGTCTAAAATGTTTGATACAAGCTAAAACAAATGACAGTGATATTTAATTCAAGCCACAGAGGCTTCATCTCACAAAAGGAGGTCATTTGGCTCATCAGCTCCATGTTGACTCACGTAGAGCAGTGCAGTCAATTGCATTTCCCCTGCTCTCTCCTCATAACCTTAAAAGTTTCATTCCCTCGCCTTGCCCATCCATCTTTCTTTCTGAAATAATTCATCAGGTGGAATCAGAGCCATACAACATGGAAACAGACCCTTTAATAACAGACCCTCCTAATAAGTCCATTCCAAACAAAATCCCAACTGAACTAGTTCCACCTGACTGCTCCACTTTTATTCACTCACACCAGAGAGGCATCACTGGTAGGCCAGCATTTATTGGTCATCCCTAATTGCCCAGAGTCCAGTTAAGAATCAACCACATTGTGGTGGGTCTAGAGTCACATGTAGGCCAGACTAGGTAAGAATGGCAATTTCTTTCCCTTAAGGACATTAGTGAACCTGATGGGTTTTTCTCAACAATTGACAATGGGTTCTTGGTCATCCTTAGACTCTTAATTCCAGATATTTTTATTTAATTCAATCCTGTGGTGGGATTAAACCTGGGTCCCCAGGACATTCCTTGAGTCTCTAGATTAATAATCTAGCGATAATACCAAAAGGCTATCGCCTCTGTCTGAACCTTTCCTACTCATGTACTTATCTAGGTGTCTTTTAAATATTGTAACTGTGCCCACATCGACCACTTCCTTCATGATGGCAAAGGCTCACCAACCCCCAACCTGCCTCCCATCCGCCCGAAGAAGGTGAAGATGAGCTTTCTGCCACCCCAGGTCCTGATTTCAGAGGAAAACCCACTGGTGGCCTCATCACTGCCTGATTAACATGCTGTTTGGAGGAACTTCCTTAGAAGAGGCAGCATGGGTGACTGACCAGGTTTCCAGCCACCAGAGAAGACCACCAATGCCTCATTGAGATCAGTCCATCATCATTGCCTCTCCGTGGCAGAAGAGTGATAAATAGTTGGCAGCACCCACATGACACCCATTTTAATCCACCAATGGGAGTCACTCTCTCCCGTCACTACACTCCTGCCCTTCTCTCTCACTCACTCTTCCCTGAGTTCTGATGAAAAAGAAACCAGCAGCACAATCTGCGAAGGAATGAGCAGAAAGAGATGGCCAGACCTTATTGCTCTAGATGTGTAGAATAGGCTCCTTGCATCAACATGGGATGGTTCACATAGCTCTCATATTGAGGCTGCCAAACTGTCTCTGCATCTAGTACCTTTAACTCATTCTACAGAGCTGAGTACCTTAAAGGCTGCTCTGTATATTCCCACTCGATATCCGCACATTGAGTGCTATACCAAGATGGCCGCAACTTAAAAGAAAAATGAATTCATGGGATGTAAGAATCACAGTCAAAGCTAGCATTAGTTGCCCATACCAGTCACCTTTGAATAGGTGATTGAATAGGGTTCTTGGGCCATGTCAAAGGGCAATTTAGAGTAAATTGTACGCTGTGGGTCTGGAATCACATACAGGCCAGGCCAGGTAAAGATGGCTGATTTTTTTCCTTCAGGGACGTTAATGAGCCAGAACAGTTTTTATGACAATTAATCATAGTTTTGCAATTGTCATTACTGAGGTTACCTTGATGTTTCAAATTTATTAAATAAAATTAAATTCATAGTCGTTGTTATCCCACATGCTTGTGAGTTAACCTAGGCCCCGGATTAGTCAAGTGACTTTATCATTGCAGCATGGTCCACCTTCAAAAGTCAGGCCCAAAGCAGATACACAGCACCTAAAATATGGGCATTACACATTCCTATTTACCCCCCACTATCTTCGCTTAGGCTGCTTGTGCACATGAGTCCACACACTCAGGAAACAGTAACTTTGAAATTGCAATGCTGAAGGATATTGAGGATAATTGAGATAGAAATGTGCGGCTGTGTAACTTTGGGTGAGAAGGTAGCCATACTAAGAATATTGTATCATGCAAGCTACCAGTCTCCTGCTGCAGCTTTGCAAGCGACAGGTTTCTCAATGATGTACTGGAAATTAACATCGCTGCTAACTAAGCAATTTGAGTTTGTTCCTGTATAAAGCTGTGAGCCTCCAATGTCAAATCAGAACTCCTCAGGAAGCTCTGAGGTGATACTCTTAGAGAATGGTATTCCCAGCCTAAACGAAGGAATTAGGCGCAGTTATGCCAATCATATCCACACAATCCGCAAATGCCTTACCACGGAACTAGTGAGGGTCAGGAAATTGTCTCTCTACCAGGGATAAGCAAAAGAATGCAGATGCAGATAGTAATGCCAGACAAATTCAGCAGATCTGGAATACATGAAGGGCTGAATGGCCTCTTTCTGTGCTATGATGATTTTATGATTCTGTGAAGCGAGGTCTTATGTGGAAGATGATTCTTCTCTGCCTCCTGGTGTTATCTGTGACTGAACAAAGAGGCTGTGAATCATCATGCTGACCTCTGAACCTCTTTTCCATGTTGCCGCACTGGTTGTACGTGCAGGCAGGAAATATTGGGAGGATAAGACGTCACCCATGAGGAAAGAGGGGAGAAACACGCTTGAAAGATGAAACTGAGGAGGAGAATGCATTACGATATTTGGCAAGTGATGTCCAAGTCAGACGAATTGTGCTACTAATCCATGTGAACAGTCTCAGCTACAGAGTGACACATGATACAGTACATTTATCTTCACCCTGGAGCCAAGTAGAAAGGATTCAGCCAGATGATCCCATCCTGATCACTGTGAAGTGGCAATACGGTCATTAGCCTAGTGTATCAGGCATATGTGCAATCTACCCCATGGAGGAATGGCTGATCAGGTCATTGCATAGAGTTTCATGCCGAGGGAGGAGTGTGTGGAGAATTGCATGCTCTGTTAGTTGTTGAGAAAGGGAATTTGGGATTCTGCTCCAAGTTACACTTTCTCAGGTCTGCTCCTACAAGCACAGTCACATCGACATGCGGCTTCACTATGTTGTTGGGATCTGCCAATACCTGCTGTTATATCTGCAGGAGAAAGCACAGAATTTGGGCTTACAATAACTGATGTAGCTGTGCCCATCAGTCCCAATTATGTAAAAGGAGCATCTCTTGGGTATTGGAGCTTGACAGCGATGGATTTATTAAGAAAACTGAGACATGACAGTTAAGTAATTGTAACAGGGCACATAATGAAATAATTAAGAGCTGTCACCATCATTAATTCTCCTGTCTTATTTATTCTGTGGCTGTGAACGTGTATCACACTTTTATGCTTTGATGAAAGTTCACAGGAAATGTATGACAGTACATTTGACACCCACTTTCAGTTTGGAAATTTGTTCACAAGAATATCTTTCTTTCAAAGAAACATCAAAACTCAGAATAAGTATAGGCTACTTGACCCAACAAGCCTGTTCCATCTTGCAATATAATTGTGGTTGCTCTTCTGTCTTAAAGCCATATTCCTGCTGTCTCTCCATCCCTTGATACTTTTCGTGTTTAAACGTCTGTCATTTTTAAATACATCTGAAGACTTTGCGTCTACACTTCATGGTACAGAACAGTATAGGTTCACCACCTTCTAAGTGACAAACTTTCTCCTCACTTGGCAGCATGATGACTCAGTGTTTAACACTGCTGGCTCACAGCACCAGGGACCTGGGTTTGATTCCACCCTTGGGCATCTGCCTGCACGTTCTCCCTGTGGCTGTGCGAGTTTCTTCTGGGTGACCTGGTTTCCACTCACTGTTCAAAGATGTGCAGTTTAGATGAATTGGCCATGTTAAAAATTACCTGCAGGATCCAGGGAGGTGCAGCCTAGGTGGGTTAGCCATGGGAAATGTGGGGATAGGGTAGGGGGAATGTCTGGGTGGACTACTCTTCATCAGGTTGGCATGGACTCGATAGGCTGAATGGCCTGCTTCCACACTGTAGGGATTCTATGATTCTTAGCCCAAGATGACTTCCCATGTAATCTGGAGAGCAAGACTCTTTGATCTCGACCCTCCGAGGCAGAAATCAAGATTTAAATGGGTACTAGACACTTAGAAGATTCTTCCTAATTTGTATTTACAATTTTGTTCATTTGTGGAATGTGGGATCGCTGGATGTGTCCAGTATTTCTAGCCCACCCCTAGTTGCCCTTGAGGAGGTGGTGGTGAGCTGCCTTCTTGAACTGTTGCATTCCTCCTGCTGTGGGTTGACCCACAATGCTCAATTCTGGGCTTTTGACTCAGTGACAGTGAAGGAACGGCGATATATTTCCAAGTCAAGATGGTGAGTGACTTGGAGGGGAACTTGGAGGTGGTGGTGTTCCCATGTATCTGCTGACTTTGTCCTTCTAGATGGAAGTGGTCATGGGTTTGGGTGGTGTTGTCTTGGAATTTATAGTGTTCCCCACCAAAATTACTTCTTCGTCTCCCCTTGACTATGTGGAAAATATGATGTTACAGCCAAGCTTAGTCCTGTCCTTGTCTAGTAGCAACATCTACAAAGGTCATCGGCCAAGTGATCAGGAATGGGAGCACAATGTGAGGCACAGTTAAGAGAGGTCATTGGGTCCATTTGCTTCATACAACCGCAGGACCATGGCATCTAACATTTTTTCAATCATTGCACCCATTACCCAGACCGGAAGAGAAAACCAGATACACCGCAGCTTCCTGGGATCATTCCTGATTTTGCATTTTGCCAGTTTGCATCTGCATTTACTCATCCTGCAGTGGGGAGTTAAATTCGATTTGGTTCCATATTAAGGAACGTGCACATTATATAATGCATTTCAAGGAACATCACAAAACACTTTACAGACACTAACAAGGTGCTGAATAAGGAAGAGATAGTAGGAACTGCAGATGCTGGAGAATCTGAGGTAACAAAATGTAGAGCTGGATGAACACAGCAGGCCCAGCAGCGTCAGAAGAGCAGGAAGGCTGATGTTTCGGGCATAGACCCTTCTTCAGAAAAACAAAATTCCTGAAGAAGTGTCTAGGCCCGAAATGTCAGCCTTCCTGCGCCTCTGATGTTGCTTGGCATGCTGTGTTTATCCAGCTCTACATCTTGTTATGCTGAATAAGTAACTTTTTTTTTGGAATATTGGCCAAGCAATAAATTTTGTCCAAGACATAGGAATCTGAATGACAATGTGCTGTCTTTTATTTCCATCTGAAATGGTGGACTCATGTGGAATATTCAAGCCAGACTTTGGTTTACTATTGATAACATCTGAACTACAGTGTGCCACTCCTTAGTGTTGGAGTGGAGTGTTAGTCTGGATTATGTCAATCCCTAGAGTAGGGGAGAATTTGAACAAATGTTCTTTATTTTCTGTTTCACTGCATCTCTGCTCAGTCACCTGGCTGGGAGTACTTCAACCTTTTCTTGTTAATAACTCACATTAACAGATGCAGTTTAGAAATTATCAGATGGCACAAAACTAAGAGGTTTGTACAGTGTTAAAATTGGGGATTTTAATACAGCCAGGAAGGTGTGACATATAATATGGAAAATCAACACAGAAAAGAGACCTGATACATTTTGTTTGGAAGAATTAAACAGAGATAGTACAACTTAAATGAGAAAAGGTTGAATAGCTGGACACGTATCCTAAAATCCCTTCAGTGTGGAAGCAAGCCATTCGGCCTATTGAATCCATACTGACCCACCAAAGACTAACCCACCCAGACCCACCCCCTATCCTATCCCTGCAGTTCCTACCCTAGGCACTGAGGGAATTTAGCATGGCCAAGCCAGCTATTCTGCACATCTTTGGACTGTGGGAGGAAACCTGAGCACCCAGAGGAAACCCATGCAGACACGGGGAGAATGTGCAAACTCCCCACAGACAGTTGCCTGAGTTAGGATCAAACCTGGGTCCCTGGTGCTCTGAGCCACCATGCCACCCCTAGCCATTGGAATTTTGAGGAACAAATTAAGATCTCGTTGAAATATATAATGTTGTGAGGGGAGTTGGAAGGGTGGAGCCAGCTCAAGGAATTAAAATGCCTGCTCATGCTCCCAAGTCAAATGTTCAACATAGATTAATGATACAATGTTAAAAGTGCATCAAAACCAGAGAGACCTGGGGGTGTTTGTAGAAATCTATGAAGGCACGAGGGCAGGTTAACCCAGCAGCTAAGCAGTAGAGTATAGAAGTTAGGAAGTTATATTGAACTTATTTCTCGGTGCCTGCGGGAGTATTGGTCCAATCCCGGACATCACACTTTAGTAAGGATGTAAGGCTTTGAGAAGGATGTGGAAGAGATCCATTTACATATTTCCAGGAATGAAGGATGACAGTTATTTTGGGTAGACCTGTGAAATGGCATTCTCCTTAGAGCAAACTTGATGCATCAACCAAGAACATAAGACTGTAAGACGTAGCAGTAAGAGTAGGTTAATCAGCACATTGGGTCTGTTCTGCTATTCTGTGAGATTGTGGCTGATCAGTTAATCCTCACCTCCATTTACCTGCCTTTTCCCCATGACCCTTGATGCCCTCACTGATTAAAAATCCATCTATCTCAACAGTGAATGTACTTAATGGCCCATCCCTCAGCAATAAAGAATTCCATAGATTCACTGCCTTCTGAGAGAAGCAATTCTTCCTCACTGCAGTATAACACAGGTGACCACTTATCCTGAGACTATGCACTCTGGTTCTCGGCTCTCCCATAAGGGGAAACAATGTTTTTGCATCTACCCTGTCAAGCCCCCTAAGAACCTTATCTTTTTCAATAAGGTTGCTTCCTATAATTCAATATCCCAATGAGCGCTGACCAAAACTACTCAACCAGTCCTCATAATACAGTTCCTCCACACATAGTATCAGCCTGATGAATCCTTCCTGGACAGCCTCCAATGCCAATATATCTTTACAACATTAGAACCAAAAGAACTGCGGATGCTGTAAATCAGGAACAAAAGCAAAGTTGCTGGAAAAGCTCAGCAGGTCTGGCAGCATCTGTAGACGAGAAAACAGAGTTAACGTTTTGGGTCCGGTGACCCTTCCTCAGGGCGGATATAGCCAATGTATCTTTCCTCAGATAAGGGACCTCAAACTGTTCACACTATTCCAGGTGTGGTCTGACTAGTGCCATGTACAGTTTTAGTAAGACTTCTCTACTTTTCTATTTTGCTCCTTTTGAAATAAAGCCCTACATTTTCATTTGCCTTCCCTGTGATCTGTTGATCTCAGATGCTAGACTTTTGTGGTTCATTGATGAGGACAGTGGGGAGGTGCTGGCCTAGTGGTATTGGCGCTGGATTGTTAATGTAGAGACACAGGTAATGTTCTCGGGACCTGGGGAATCTCACACTGGCAGGTGGTGGAATTTGAATTTAAAAATCTAGAATTGAGAGTTTGATGATGACCATGAATTCATTAAAGGTTGTCGGGAAAAAAAACAATTCTAGTTCACTAATGTCCTTTAGGGAAGGAAAGTGCCATTCTTACCTGGTTTGTTCTACATGTGACTCCAGATCCACACCAATGTGGTTGACTCTTAACCACCCTCTGGGCAATTAGGGATGGACAATGAATGCTGGCTTGGCCAATGTCGCCCTCCTTCTATCAATGAGTTTAAAAGAAATTCCAAATGCCTCTGTCTGAATGTTATCTTCCTGCACTGCACTGCACTATTCTATCATTCCATAAACACTGAGCTATTTCTGTGCCCCAGTTTGGGACGAACACAAACCATTGTCACCAAGCAGTCATTTTCTCAGTCACCCTTTTGCCTAACTTGAGCCCAAGTTCTTGAAACTATTATTTCCCATTGACCTGAAGGAGTTTTTGTTTGTTTGTTTCAGAATGTCAGAGGCAAGGTGAAGCCAAAGCAAATATTTTTTGCTGTTATTTTGAGCCCTTTACTCTATTTGGCTTCACATCATGTGCTGGACTTCAAATCATTGTTCATCAGGTTGAAACATCATTGAGATTTAAACCTTGTTTCATCTGGGATAAGATTCATTAACTTAAAAGCCACACAATCCCTAACCTCTGCCATAACACACTACAAAGCAGTTAAATGAATGAACCAAATCAGGAGACTATGTTAAAGGTTCCTGTAAGAATTTGGAACTATTCACCAGAACTGATAGCACTGAGAACTGAACACAAATTACTTTTCTGTGCACTGTGCACATCAGGAACAAATAAATTCATGATATTGAACACAAAAGAGCCAGAGTTCAGATGCATTCAGCTTGCAAGCAAGTGATAATTCAATTTGTCTTTTGAAACCAGGACTAATTGTCCAAGGGTCTAGGTCCGAAACGTCAGCTTTTTTGCTCCTAAGGAGCTGCTTGGCCTGCTGTGCTCATCCAGCTCTACACCTTGTTATCTCATTGTCCAAGCAGTTTGAGTAAGTTCGGAGATAGATAGAACAAGGACTCATTACTGGAAAATCGGAGGGCTGTGGAGAAGAGATTGCCTGTGTGTCCATTTTAGTTGCAGCTGTTTGAGCTAATGCTTGCAGTATTCAAATGAAATTGTTAAGTTACTTACTGAGGGGGGTGCAGAGAAGGACAGCATGGATGACCTTAACACACAGAGATAGTTAGTGATGAGGAGAAATTGCCCAACTGCTCGAGTGTGAAGGATGTTAAAATTTCATTGTTATATGTAAAAATTAAACAGTGCATGTAAGGTGAATGCAATATAGTAAGAATTTCAGAGCAAGGATACAGGTAGTTCACCTATAACACAATAGTTGCATTCTTGTGTGACGTTGTGCCATAGAAAACCGTCATGCCAGTACAGCAGAAAGTTTACACTATCCAAACAGCATCCACTATTTATCCATTGCAGTACAGCCAACTGGCGTAAACAAAGTAAGCGTTGTAGCAGAACTACCGGTATTGATTCAAATTATTGAGGAACACATTAAAAAACTGAGTTTAGGAATAGTTTCTTTTTATTCAATGGGGATTGTGTTTTTGTATTAAGCAGCCAGTTACAGTTAATGGGAGCAAGAGTAGGCCACTTGGTCCCTTGAGCCTGCCCCACCATTCAATAAGATCATGGCTGATCTGATTCCTCCATATTCCCACCTACCACCGATATCCTTTCATCCTCTTACTTCTCAGAAACCTATCTCCTTCGACATTAAACATATTTAAAGACTCTGCTTTCACCACCTGTTCAGAGGTGAGAATCAAAGGCTTGCAGCCCTCTGTGAAAAAAATCCTAATCCCTGTTTTAAATGGGTTTTAAACAGTGACCTGTAGTTCTAGATTCTCCCACAAGGTGAAATATTTTTCCCATATCCAGCTGCTCAAGACCCATTAGGATGTTAGATGTTGCAATCATATCACCTCTTACTTCTTTAAATGTCATGGGACCCTTGTCAGCAGGAGAGGGTAGGCAGTTGGAGCAGCTGAATGGGCTCACACTGGAAAAAAAGAGTGTCTTTGTCAGAAAGAGGGCTGATGAGAGGGGGGAACAGACAGGAAAAGGAATTCTTCAGCTGAATATATTCATTGTACATACTGTCAATACTCTTTGTTTGACCTTTGTTTGCCTCCCAGTTTGAAATGATTCCAGTGGAATAACGAATCCTGCTACATGATCTGTGTGTTTGAACCTCACACTACATAGACTTCATACTGACCACCTAGCCTCAGGACCCCTCTATCCTCACTTTGACAGTGAGTGTGATCCCTGCCACTAATAGTCCAGTTAGCCACATAATGATTTTGAAATGGTAAATGTTGGGTACTACACTAAGATTCGCCCACGCTGATGACATCATACTACTTGGGGCGGTGGAGAAGGCAGGTGATCTTAGAATCTCATGGAGTGTGGATCTGTGCCCACAGGCCTCCTTATAATACATTTAATAATGTTTAACTTGTACTAAATTACTGTCACACAATAAACTGTATCTGATCAAGTTAGGAATGTCTTATCATTAAGAGTCACTAGTGGTTATTTAGCTAAACAAGTCGGTTCTTAGAGGAAGTTGAGAAAGAGGACTGATATGAACATCCTTCCACTTACAAATTCCTTATTATAAAAAAAGTCACAGTTGAAATCAGGCACTGATGGGACGTAGGCTTCAGACCAAGAAACATCATTATTCTTTAAAAGAATGTGAGCATTGTTAGAAAGACCCAATTTGTTGCACAATTGTAATTGATTTTATTCTTTCATTCATTCACAGGATGAGGGTATCACTGACCAGGCAGCATTTATTGCCCAACTCTAATTGCCCAGAGGACAGTTAAGAGTCAACCACGTTACTGTGGGTCTGGAGTCACGTGTAGGCCAGACCAGGTAAGGATGACACTTTCCTTCCCCAAAGGGCATTAGTGAACCAGATTGGGTTTTCTGACAACCGATGCTGAAATAGCTTAGCAAGACAGTCAGAGGGCAGTCAGCATATTGTCACATGTCGAGCCAGAGCAGGTAAGGATGGGAGATTCCTTCCCTAAAAATGTTACTAAACCAGATAGGTTTTCTCCAACTAAGCCACTTTTGGAATATTGTGTTCAATTCTGACCTCCCTGCTATAGGAAAGATGTTGTTAAACTTGAAAGGGTTCAGAAATGATTTACATGGATGTTGCCAGGGCTGGAGAGTTTGAGCTATATGGAGAGGCTGAATAGGTTGGGGCTATTTTCCCTGGAGCGTTGGATGCTGTGGGGCAATCTTGTAGAGGTTTATGAACTCATGAGGGACATGGATAAGGTGAATAGTCTAGGTCTTTTGTTCCCAGGGTATGGGAGTCCAAAAGTGGAGGGCATATGTTTAAGATGAGAGGGGAAAAATTTAAAAGGCAACTTTTCATGAAGAGGCTGGTGTGTGTATGGAATGAGCTGCCAGAGGAAGTGGTGGATGCTGGTACAATCACAATATTCAAAATGCATCAGGATGGGTATATGAACAGGAAGGGCTTAGAGGGATACGGGCCAAATGTTGGAAAATGGGACTAGATTTGTTCAGGATATCTGGTCACCGTGGATGAATTAGACAGAAGAGCCTGTTTCCATGCTGTACATCTCTATGACTCTGTAACAGTGTTTGTTGGCATGATCACCTATTGTATTTCCAAATCTTTCTTCTTGTTATTAAATGAACCTCAATTCCACCAGAGACCACATGGGATTTGAACACAACCTTCCAAGACATTGATGTAGATAACTCACCATGAGACAATATCACCACTACCCAAGACACCATGCTGCAGGGTCACACAAGACAAGATGGATCACTGGATATGTGCAGCAAGCATCAGGATGTGGGAGAGGAGGAAGAAATGCATTATGGTGTAGCATCACATAGGAGATCTTGTGCAGAAAGAGGCCATTCAGCCCATTTGGTGTTTGTACCACATATGATCCTTCTCCCAAACCTCTCCATCCAACCCTAACAGCATAGACTTACAAGATGTTCTATTCTCAAAAAGGAACCAAAGTCTCTGTTAATTTTATATGAAACAACAAGTTAAGTATCTTGAGTGAGAGATGGTGCCAGAGGGAGAGACACCCAGGAATTATAGATGAGGTGGGTGCATGCCTTGAGATCTAATGTACTTGGTTGAATAATGCCAAGTGCTCATGGAAACTGTACAAATTGAACATGCTGTGTTGCTTGCCTTGCAGAGAGGCTGCAAATTGTTCCATGCTGGCAAGCTGAATTAAAGTGTTTAGTCAGAGAGGCGAGGCCACATCTAAATTGATACGATGCTGCAAATCCCTGACACCTATTGTTACTGTCGACCAAATAAAACTGGGATTGGCTAGAACCTAAAGTAGAACTAGAGACATAATAAACACAGATTACGTAAGGGAGGAGGGAATATTTAGGAGCAATCGACTGCATCAATCATTCAACTTCTGAGAGTAACAAAAACCTCATTTACTCATTTGATTGTGTTGATTGGGCCTGTGGTGTAAAGTAACATCAACAAGGCTTAAGGGCACACCACAACACTTCAGGACATTTTACGCATGGTGAGCAGGATTCTACAACTGCTGTCACCCTCTACCCTGTCGTTATAACCCTGTATTTCCCATGGCCAATCCACCTAACCTGCACATCTTTGGACTGTGAGAGAAAACCAGAGCAAGCCCACACAGACACGGGGAGAATGTGCAAGCTGCACACAGACAGTCACCCAGGGCTAGAATTGAATCTTGGCCACTGACCCTGTGAGGCAACAGTGCTAACCACTGAGCCACAGTACCGCCCAGCTAATCCGCCTAACCTGCACATCCTTTGAAGAAAATTCATCCCACTGTGTTCCTAACGGAAAATGCCGGCTTGGGGTGGTGCCACAGCTAGGATTGTTGAGTGTGTGGCCTGACTGACACATTCGAGACAAAGGAACAGCTAGGTGAGGTACTGAGCACAAAGCGTACTGCTAGAATCCTTTGCTCCAGAATAAGTCAGGAAGAGATGGAAGTGAAAGCAAATAAAAATGCAAATGAAGATGCCTCCTAAATAATGTGACTGGCCCCTCATAAAGGGGCACCCTTCTTTTGAAGGAGCAGGCATTTAGATTTATCATATAAAGAATTTTTTTAAGGACATCACATTGATTTGGAATTGAGAATCATTCAATAAAAGACCGAAAGAAACTATTGCCCTTGAACAAAAAGTAGAAGTGCTTCAATTTAAGAGATATCTTTACACGGAACAGAACCATGCAAGCTGTAGATCAAATGTTATTGATTATCATTCCTTATGTCTGTTCGATCTCTCAGTTTGTCCTTTTGGGTAGCTATTTCTTTGTAATTGTCTTCATCATTGTCATTGAATCATAGAATCCCTCCAGTGTGGAAGCAGACCATTTGGCCCATCATTAGAAAACAACACTTTCCCAGAAGCTGAAATCTAATGACTGCTAATGCGAAAAAGAGGCATCCAGAAGATTTTGAAAATTCATTGCAAGGATGAGTCTTCTGCATTGCACCAGTGGGTGGTATTAAGCTCTGTAAACTTGCCATAAACATCTCAACATTCTAAATTCAGTCAAAAAATTGGAAAAGAACACTTGAAGAGTATTTAGAAGCTTGGTACCTGTTTCCAAACCTTATCCAAAACAATGTAGTTGACTCTTAACTGCCTTCTGAAATGTCCTCACAAACCATTCAGTTAATGGTAATTATGAATGGGCAACAAATATTGGTCTAAAGTGATGCCAACATCTCATGAAAGAATGGACATTCTTTGTTCTACTGCCTGACTCAGACCTATCACCGAGTTATTTTAATATCAATTTCTGATAGATAAACCCTTTAAATTCTTCAACTGATCATGAAATAAGTTGTACTTTAAGACAGGGACACATCTGCTCATCACATGAAGTTCTCTAGATATTGCTATCAATAAACTTCACAAGAATAACACAACAGACAAAAGGACTGCTCCACTTTCTTGTTTTTGTCTATAGAAATGGTGAAGTTCTGCTACTTCTTGTTAAATCACAGCACAGCCACAGTTATAGAGGGGGTAAATGGGTTAGTTTCAGGTTGTAGCGTGGTATGGTGGCTCAGTGTTTAGTGCTGTTGCCTCCAAACACCAGGGTCCTGGATTCAGCTCCTGCCTTTTCTAACTTTCTGTGTGGCGTTTGCACGTTCTTGCTGTGTCTGTGTGGGTTTCCTCTGGGTGCTCTGGTTTCTTCCCACAGTTCACAGATGTGCAGATTAAGTGGATTGGCCATAATAAGTGTCTAGGGATGTGCAGGTTAGGTGAATTGGGGTGGTTGGGTCTGGGTGGAAGGGTTAGCGTGGACTGAATAGCTGAATGGCCTCTTTCCACAGTGTAGGGATTCTATAAACTTGTGGATATCACAGAAATCAGTACAGGGATCTTATCTATTTATAATCTTATATCAATAGTTTGGCTGAGAAAGCAAAATAGTTGGGTTGCTAAATTTCCTGAAGACATCATAATAAGTAAGAAATGAGTTGTTATGAAGTGATAAAGGGATATACTCGGGTGAGTGAATGACAGATGAGAATATACTGTGGGAAAATATGGCTACTCTACTTTGGCAGGGTAAATGTAAGCATGTATAATATTTAAATAGTGAGAGATTGCAAAACCCAGATGTGCACAGAGATTTGTGTGTCCTAGTACAGGAATCACATGCAAAAAAAAGTGTTCAGATATAACATGTGATCAGAAAGACAATTGTAAATTTGCCATTGATTGTAAGGGGAAAGCAAGTTGTTTAGCTACAGATGCACAGGACATTATTGAGGCTACAACTAGAGCACAGTGCACAGTTTTGGTCTCCTTTTTTAAAAAAAAGAAGGGATATAATTTAGCTTGAACTCCTACAAGCAAAGATCCACTTGACTGATTCCTGGGATGAAGGGGATGTACTCTGAGCAACGGTTGGGCCTGTGACCATTGGGATTCAGAAGAATGAGTGTTGACCCGATTGAAACAGCTTTGATTGTGAACAAATTTCCAAAAGGATGTTTTCCTTTGTAGGGGGGGTCGAGAGCTAAGTTTATATATAAAGGGTCCTCCACTTAAAAAGGTGGCAAGGGGACGTTTGTGGAATTCTCTTCCTCAAATAGCACTAGGGACTGGCCCAATGAATAATTTTAGGACCATGTTTAATAGATTCTTGACTGACAGTGTAATCAAAGGCTATGGAGACAGAGAAAATGTACAGGCCACAATCAGCTCGGTTGTGATCTTGTCAAAAGGTTATGATTGGGGGTTGAACAGCCTATTCATGCTCTTATTTATTATGATCTTATATAGCAGTCTGTCTAATTTTGAAAAATGTGTTTTAGAAAGAATGTCAAGGCCTAAGATTTGCTGCTGGATATCTAGTGGAATGGAATCAGTGATGTAGAGAGAGTGCAGAAGCTTAGATTCACCTTCCAATAGCATAAGGTCAACGAAGATTTACTAGGGACACCTCATGTTCTGAGAGATAGGGACAAAGTGTTCTATAGGGAGGCAAGTGAGGGACCAGAGGGTGCACATTAAGGGACAGAACACCAACAGTTCACCAGAGGCGCACTGACGATGTTGACAAATGACAAAATGTTTACAATCAAACCCACTGGCTTAGCGAGCAAGTATACAACCTCAGATTAAGGGAATTGATAAATGAACCAGTGGGAATGAGCAAATATTTCTATACACAGTGAGTTATTCTGCTCTGGCACTATCTAAAACGACGGTGGAAATCAATTAAAATTTTAAAGGGAAATCTGAATTTTACTTGGAAAGGAAATATTTGCAGGGCTGTAGCAAAAAGCAGAGGAGGGTGCTTCATTGGACAGCTTTTTGAAGAACTACTCAAGTTGCCATTGTCTAACCAGACCATACTGTTGTTCTGTCATTCGAAAGAGACAACTATAGTCATTTAACCTAAAGGCCACTATACCTCAAGCGAAGGGAAAGGCTGAGAGTTCTTCATGGGAAACTTAGCGTGCAAGGCCAAATAGTTCCAATCATCCTGTGATTCTACGACTTGAACCTAAACCTCCTCCAAATATTTTGCTTGGCATAAAATTGCATGAAGGCTTCATTAATTGCAATTCTCCTTCAAGAATTTTATTTTTAAGAAGCAGCTGGCCAAGAGAAGTAGCAGGGAAAGATAATAAGAGGGAGAATGTAGACAGAATGGTGAGGGAAATCTGCAGAATTAGGGTTGAATGAATGTGTAGATGAGCCCTTGAGGCAGACTGTGCTGTTAGGAACTATGTGATGCAATGGTAGTGTAACTATTTATGGGCCAGAAGGTCTGAGTCCAAGTCCTACCTGTTCCAGAGTTATGCCATTACATCTCAGAACAGATTTTCCAGAACAATCAACATTCCATGACCTCCGTGGTCATGTGGTAGTACTTTGCTAGAAGGTTGGAATCAGTACAGCTAAAGGCGTGCTGCTTTGTAAGCCTACTATCGTGTCCAGTTCATTGATAAATAAACATGGCTTTAATATTAATGCAAAAGTCTAGCCTGAGCTTGTCTGACAATCCAAAAATCCCAGACTAGAACATAAACTGGGGACATTAACCTATGGGAACAAGCAATCGCAGTGAGGGTAAGGATGGCTCTTAACTACCTTCCAGAATTATAACACAAAAGAGTAAATTTGTGATTTAATAATGAACGCATTTAGACAAAAAGTGTAATGGCTAGAGCTAATTATTTTATTTATATTTAAAGGTGGGATCAGCTGAGTGGTGCCTTAATTGTATAATTCATTTAGTGGGAATCAAACAAAACATCAGTTGAAGGGTGTGAGATAATGTAGTCAACACTGAAGTAAAACTGATTAAAACGATTAATCAGAAATTGAGCAGATCGAGAAAGTGGGAGGCAGTGATTTGAATCAGAGCAGAGGGAAAACACTAATGACTTTAATTGGAGACTTACTGGAGATCAATAATCAGTTTAACAGCGATGAGGTAAATAGTTGGTACATTGATTTTAATATGAGGCTGATTGGAGACGCATATCAGAAAGAGATTTATTTATTCTGCTCACTGCAATCATTTCAATTCTGTTTGTTTCTTAATAACTAGTAGTAACGATGTTTCATAATGGAACAGAAATTGACTGCAGGCTGACACCACTTCAAGAGAGAGTTGGGACTGTTCCTGACTGGAACGTAGATATTATGGCAGAGATATCATATCATGAAGTGGTTGCAATCACTCGAGCAGAGTAATTTAGGTGTTATCTGGAGTAAGGATCAGCTCAATGTCTTTGTAACCAGTCTGTTATCTCTACTAGCAGTATAACTGCTGTGAGCCTTAACACTTAACCCAGGTTCCGTGAGGTCAAACACAATCAGTGGTTCCCTCAGGTTCCATAGCCCCACATGCCTTTGTTACCACTAGAACCGACCGTGCCAATGTCATTCCAACCAGTTTCCCACCTTACAATCTCTCATCTCATACCCGCACTCAGCTCTTCACACCACATCCATATTCATACCAAATGCCTGTGACCTACATTAATGCTCATTCCATCAAAGAAGTCATAAGTTAAGTGGTAGGTTGTTTTTCACACCAGAAGTCTTTGACCAGCAGTGTTCCACATGGATTGGTACTGGGTCCACTTCTGTTTGTTATTTATATAAATGATTTGGATTAGAGTGTAGGAGTCATGGTTAGTAAGTTCACAGTGAACACTAAAATTGCTGGTCTCGTCAACAGTGGCTGAGGAGTGGCAAATGGATTTTAATTTGCATGAATACAAAGTATTGCATTTTGGTAAAACAAACAATGGCATTACTTATACAATTAATGATAGGGCCCTGGGTAATTTTGTAGAACAGAAAGACCTAGGGGTTCAAATACTTAATTAGAGACATAGACATATATTGCACAGAAATAGGCCCTTATGTCGTACACATTCATGTCGGCCGGATATCCTATATAAATCTAGTCCCATTTACCAGCATTTGTCCCATAACCTTCTAAACCCGTCCTATTCATGTACCCATCCAAATGCCTTTTTAAGTCGTAAACATACCAGCCTCCAACATTTCCTCTGGCAGCTCATTCCTTAGACCCACCACCCTATGTGAAAATGGTGCCCCTTAGGTCTCTTTTATATCTTTACCCACTCCCTTTAAACCTATGCATCTACTTTTGGATTCCCCCACCCCAGGGAAAAGGCCTTGGCTGTTTACCCTGCCCATGCCCTCAGGATTGCCTCCAATTGTCTGGGGAAAGTAGCCCCAACCTACTCAGCCTCTCCCTATCGCTCAAACCCTCCAACCTTGGCAACATTCTTATAAACCTTTACTGTACCCTTTCTAGTTTTAGAATATCCTTCCTACAACAGGGAGACCAGAACTAAATGCAGTATTCCAAAAGTGGCCCAACCAATGTCCTGTACAGCCGCAACATGACATTGCAACTCCTGTACTCAATGCACTGACCAATAAAGGCAAGTGTACCAAATGCCTTCTTCACTGCCCTGTCAACCTGCAACTTTACTTTGACGGAAGTATGGACCTGTACTCCGATGCCTCTTTGTTCAGCAACACTCTCCAGGACCTTACCATTAAGTGTAGAAGTCCTGCCTTGGTTTTCTTTTTCAAAATGTGCTCCTGACATGCTGCTTGGCCTGCTGTGTTCATCCAGCTCCACACTTTGTTACCTCACATTTATCTAAATTAAACTCCATCTGCCACTCCTCAGCCCATTAGCCCATCTAATCAAGACCCCATTGTACACTAAGGTAGCCTTCTTCGCTATCCATCACGTCTCCAATTTTGATGTCATCTGCAAACTTACTAATCATACCTCTTATGTTCACATCCAGATCATTTATATAAATGACAAAGAACAGTGGACACAGTGGTGATCCTTGTGGCACACTGCTTGTCACAGGCCTCCAGCCTGAAAAGCGACGTCCACCATCACCCTCTGTCTCCTACCTTTGAGCCAGTTCCAAATCTAAATGGCTAGTTCTCCCTCTGTTCTGTGTGATCTAACCTTGCTAATTCTTTGAAATTTGCCTCATGGATAGAAAGGGTGGTTCAGAAGGCGTTTAGCATGCCTGCCTTCATTGCTCAGACCTTTGACGACAGATGTTGGGACCTCATGCTGAAATTGCGCAGGATATTGGTGAGGCCTCTTCTGGAGCACTGTGTCCAGTTCTGATCCTTTGTTACAGGAAGGATATTATTAAGCTGGAGAGGGTTCAGAAGAGATTTCCCAGGATGTTGTTGAGAATGGAGGGATTGAGTACAAATAAACAAGCTGGATAGGCTGGGACTTTTTTTCACTGGAGTGTAGGAGGTTGAGGGGTGATCTTATAGAGGCTTATAAAATCATGGGGGACATAAATAAGGGGAATAGGAAAGGTCTTTTTACTTGGGTGGGGGAGTTCAAAACTAGGAGACATAGAGAGAGATGAGAAAGATCTAAGAAGGATACGAGGGAGAACTTCCTTACACAGAGAGTGGTTAAGTGTGTGGAATGAACTTCCAGAGGGAGTGATGGATGCAGATACAGTACATTCAAAAGACATTCGGATAAGTACATGAATAGGAAAGGTTTGAAAGGATATTGTGTCAAATGCAGGCAATTGAGACTAGTTTAGCTTTGGAATATGGTTGGTATGGACTGGTTGGACCAAAGGATCATTTCCATCACTTTATGTCTCTATTACACTGTACAACACTATTTGATTATCATGTCCATTCTTATCAAGTTTCACAGATTCAATTCTTTTGTAGTGTGATTTAGTCCCACTCTGAGTTTGAGCCCTTTCTGGGCTGGTCAAGTAGAAGGCAAAGTTGAAAGCTATTTTCAAGCTTAGACTTCAAAGCAACACTATTTATTGTGCATTAATATGGAAAATTGTGTTAGGCAGTAATCACACATATTCCAGGCCCTAACTTACTTTAGGTCAGGATGAATCGACCTTCTTTGTATGCTCATGTCCATGTTGGTTGTTGGAAGGATTCAGCTAATTGATGGGATATACCTAAAATTCAAGATTTTATGCATCAAAACCTACATATAAAGCCCAACACTGATCCTCAGTGCTTATACACAACTATTCCCTTTTACAAGTGATTACTGTTAATTCAACGAGCTGTTTTATATTAGATCAGTCGTGTGCTGGAATCAAATAATTATTTTGCAGCTAAAGAACTTCAAAGGGCATTCAATTATTAATTCTGCTTGGTGATGTATTGCTTCTAATAGTTTATTTTGTTCTTAGTGTTATTGTTAATCATTCATGCTTAATTATTGTAGATGAACATACATCGGCAGAATTTGCATTATTACCAGATGCTGATTTAAATCACAATGCATTTATTCTACTTTTGCTTATATGGTGTTTACAGAAGCTGATGTAAATGTGGCTAGAGCAGCATTCTACATTTTTGGCCTTGTGATTGCAATTGGACTAGAGTCAGATGGCCCTAGATAGAGCCATAAAGGCTTACAGCATGGAAACAGGCTCCTTGGCTCAACTTCTTCATGCTGCCTAGTTTTCATAATATCCTAGTTCCATATCCCTCCATACCTTCCCCATTCATGCACCTGTCCAAACATTTCTTAAATAACAAATTTGTATCACCTCCACCACTACCTATGACAACCCATTCCAGACACTTACCACCCTCTGTGTGGAAAAAAATGCCCAACTGGATTTTTTTGTATCTTTCTCTTCTCACGTTAAACCTTTGCTTTCTAGTTTTAAATTCCGCTACCATGGGGAAAAGCTGTTGGTTATCTACCTTATCTACTCCACTCATGATTTTACAAATCTCGACAAGGTCACCTGTCAGTCTCTCGGGAAAAATGTCCCAGCCTATCTAGTCTCTCTTTATAACACAAACCTTCCAGTCCAGGTAACAACCCAGTGAATCTTTTCTGCACTATTTCTTGTTTAATAATAACCTTTCTGCAGTTGGGTGACCAGAACTCCACATGGTACTTCAAACGTGGAGTGACCAACAGCTGCGACCAACTCCGAGACTCAGTTCTCTGATCAATGAAAGCAGGCATGTTGAAAGCTTTCTTCACCACTTAATTTACCTGTGATTCCTGTGGACTGCTGACTCACATTGTCTCAGATGGGGTTAATGCTAAGGACTAAGGCTGTATGACATTTCAAGCTGTTTTCCAACAAGGTGCGGGTCCAAATTTCACCATAGCTTCTCAGGTGAAATCTGGAATTGGATGTTATTATAGGTGACCATGAGATTGTCACTAATTGTCAGAAAAGTCTATCTAATGTCCTTTAAGGAAGGAGCTCTGCTATCCCGACATTGTCTGGTCAATAAATGACTTAATGTGATTGAGTCTGAAAAGGCTGAGGCAAACCTTTCAGTTCAAACACCAATTAAGGAAGGCAACAAATACTGGCATCCATATCCTCCTTAAAGCAGAGCATCTAGAACTCTACACTGTACTCCAAAAGTGGCCTCACTAAAGTCCTGCACAACCTCAACTTAACATCTCAACTCCTTGACTCAAAGGTGTGAGCAATGGAAGCAAGCATACTAATCTTGCATAACTCCTTCCTCCATGCCAACCTCATTGGAGGCTGGTTTACCCAGTCTCTCCTAGTTTACCTGTTCCTGTTTATGATGTACTTCACCGTAGTTGTTGTTCACTGAATTGTCAGGACTACACTGGTTTCTCACTTATACTTCCCAGCTGTTGCATGTTTGAACCTTCAGAATTAAGAGTCTCATGACGACACTGTTATCATTTGTCAGAGAACCCCATCTGGTTCACTAATGTCCTTTAGGGATGGAGACTGCCATCCTTGCCTGCTCTGGCTTACATGTGACTCTGGACCCACAGCAATGTGGTTGACTCTTAACTTCCCCCTGGGCAATTAGGGACAAGCAATGAATACTGGCCCAGCCAGCGATGCCCTCATCCTGTGAATGAATAAAATAAAAAACTCTCTCATGGGATATTCCCTCAAAGACATGCCCTCATGACTTGTTGAACAATTATGTTTAGTCAAACTTTACATTCGAGAAAGAGGTATAATATTCCTGTTATTCAGAAACATGCAAAACGACAGTTAAGTTAAGGAGTAAAATGTTTTTGAAGTAGTTTTGTTGCCAAAGACTGATAAGAACAATGCTGCAGGTTTCCATCCCTGATTTTCAGGGCTGTATCTAAGGAAACATCGGAGACTTCAGCCATAATCTTCGAAAACGCTGCGCTTTCAGCTAGCGAGCCCGATGTTTGGAAAGTTGAAAATATGATGACATTATTTAAGCAAGGTGGCAGAGAGGAAGCTGAATATTATAGACTTGTTAGTTTGCCATCTGTTGTGGAAAAGTTATTGGAATCCATTATTAAGAGTGCTGGGAAAAATTTGTGTTGATTAAAAAGAGCGGACTCGAATTTGTAAAGGGAAGGCCCTCTCGAAGGAGCTGTACATTCCAGCTTCTGGAATGTGCTTCTTGATTCAGGCCTAACTGTGGGACAGCCTGCTGCTGGGTTGTACTGCTGAGGGAGTGCACTATTTGCAGTGATGTCTCTTTCAGATGGGATTTTAAGCCAAAGCTCAGTTTGATCTGCCTGGGGGGTGAGAAATTTCCCTGTGACATTATTTTAAAAAGAATTATTGCTATAGCCAATATCACTTCCATAACTGATACTACAAAGGAACAACAGAGGAAAGCTGGTTATTATCATATTGCTGCTTGTGAGAGCTTGCAGTGTGCAAATTGGCTGCTGAATTTCCTGTGTGACTACAATGCAAAAGAGCTTCATTGGCCGCAAATGCTTTGGGAACCTGTGGCCGTGTGCGGGGCTGTATTAATAAAGGTCTTTGTCTCAGGGCTGGAGGGAGAGATTGACGGTGGTGAGATCTTAAGGGGCTGGGTCAAAGCAGTCGTGTTCCCTCCTTTTGCTCCATCAATTAATTCCGGAATCTGTGCTCACCTTCATGCAGCTGTTAGGGTCTTGATGCTCAGGGGATCCTGCCAGCCCCAGTTAAACCCATGAAGCAGCTGGAATCCTGGGATCATAGCCTTGTTAATGTATGCCACTGAATCACAGAACTGTTAAAATGCAGAAGGAGGCTATTCAGCCCATCATACCTGCATTGGTTCTATTACGTCTTGCCAGTTTCCTGCCATTTCCCCTTTCCCTGCATACCATTCCTATCCAAATAATCATCCAACACCCTCTTGAATGCCTTCCGCATGAAGGCCAAATTCCAATCCTTGCCTCAGGAATATGTTGGCTCCTTACCGCTTGTGTTGCATCAATAAATCTGAAAATAGGGGTTAATGATGTGGTGGCTCAGTGGTTAGCACTGCTACTTCACAGCACCAGGGACCTGGGCTCAATTCCAGGCTTGGATAACTGTCTGAGAGGAGTTTGTACGCTACCCCCGTGTCTGTGTGAATTTCCTCTGGGTGCTCCACTTTCCTCCCATAATCCAAAGATGTGCAGGCTAGGTTGCTTGGCCATAACTAAATTTTCCAAAGTGTCCAAGGATGTGCAGGATAGATGGATTAGCCATGAGAAATGCAGAGTTACAGGGATAGGATAGAGGGGTGGGTCTGGATGGGATGCTCTTCAGAGGGCTGGTGTGGACTTGACAGGCCAATTAGCCTGGTTTCCACACTGTAAGGATTCTTTGATTCCTGGCACCATTTTAGCCTCATTTCCAATCTCACTCAATCCCTCATGTTAAAACTCCACTCTGTGGTATACTGTAAGTACAGTTCTTGGTCCTCAGATAATCACAAAAATGTAATAGAGAGGGCAAGACCCAAGCTAGACAAAGATGAATTGCATTATTAGTAAATGATGCCAAATAATCTGCCACTTCTCCCAGTGATTTTTTTTATTATTCGTTCATAGGATGAGGACATCGCTGGCGAGACCTACATTTATTACCCATCCCAGAGGGCAGGTAAGAGTCAACCACACTGCTGTGGGTCTGGAGTCACATGCAGGCCAGGCCCAGTGACGATGACATTTTCCTTCTCTTAACGATATAGTGAACCAGATGGGATTTTCAACAGTTGACAATGTCATCATTGGGCTCTTAATTCTGGATTATTTATTGAATTCAAATTCTGCTGTCTGCCGTGGGAGGCCTCAAACCAGAGAGTCTGGCTCTCTGGATTAACAGCCTGGTGATAATACCGCCAGGCCATAACCTCCCCATGAAGAGAATGGAAAAATACTATGTCAGATAGATTTCAAGGTTGAGAGGGGATTGAAATACAGAGGATTGGTTTGAGTATTTTCTTTTAAAAAGGAGAAAAGTCTTACAACATGGTTTACAAAGGGATCTGGTATACTGTGTACAGTTCTAGGATTAACATGTCAGAAAAGATCATTTTTTTCTGGTATTTACTTATGGAGTTTTGGTGTTGCTGGGCCAGAATTTACTGCTTTTCACTAGTTAACCTTAATAAGGTACTGAGCTGCCTTCTTGAATTACTGCAGTTGGTTTGGCAGAGGAACATCCACAGCCATCAGGGAGGGAGATGCAGGATTTTGACCCAGTGACATTGAGGAACAGCAATGTATTTCCAAGTCAGGTTGATGAGAGGCCTGAAAGGGAATTTGCAGGTAATGCTGTTCCCATGTACCTGCTGCCCTGGTCCTTTCAGGTGGAAGTGGTCGTGAGTTTGAGAGGTGCTGTATGAGCAGATGTGGTAAATTTGTGCAGTGTATCTTGTAGATAGTACAACTGCTGTTACTGTGCAGTGATGGTGGTTAGAGTAAATGTATGTGGATGTGATGCCAGTCAAGTGGGCTGCTTTTTCCCGGATGGTGTTGAGCTTCTTGAGTGTTGTTAGAGCTGCTGTCGTTCAGGAATTCCATCACACTCCTGACTCTTGCCTTGTAGATGGGTGGACAAGATTTGAGAAGTCATGAGGTAAGTAGCTCATTGCAAGATTCCTAGCCTCTAACCTGCTCTGTGGCCATAGTGATAATATTATGAGTCCAGTTGAGTTTCTGGTTTTAGAGTCATCAAGTCTCTACAGTGTGCAAAGAGTTCATTTGGCACATCAAGTTTGCAGCGACCCTCCAAAGACCATCTCACCCAAATCCAATCCCTAACTCAAACTCCACACTTCCCATGACTCATCCACCTAGCCTACACATTGCTCACCTAACTTGCACATCTTTGGACTTTGGTTAATGATAATTCGCAGGAAGTTCATAATGCAAGATTCAGCAAAGTTAGTGTTGTTGAATATAAAAATATGATGGTCAGATTTTCCCTTGTTGAAGATGGTCATTGCCTGGCAATGAGTGGGGTAAACATTATTTGCTATTTATCAGCCCAAACCTGGATGTTGTCCAGGTCTTGCTGCATTTGGATATAGACTGCTTTAGCAATTGAGGAGCCATGAACAGTGCTGAGCATTGTGCAACCATCGACAACATCCCCACTTCTGACTTTATGATGAAAGGAAGGTTATTGATGAAGGAATTGAAGATGGTGAGACGAGGACACTAAGGAACTCCTTAAGAGATGTCCTGCAGCTGAGATGATTGACCTCCAACTACCAGAACCATCTTCCTATATGCCAGGCATGTTTCCATCCAATGGAGAGTTTGCTCCGTGATACCCATTGATCCTATTTTCCAAGGGCTCCTCGATTGCACACTTGGTCAAATATAGCTTTGATGTTAAGGGCTGTCAGTCCCACCTCACCTCTGGAATTCAGCTCTTTTGTCCATGTTTGAGCCAAGGCTGTAATGAGCTCCGGAGTGGAGTGGCCCTGGTGGAACCCAAACTGGGCATCACTGAGCAGATGTTATTTGATGACACATTCCATCATCTTATGATGATCAAGAGTACAATGGAGAGGTGGTAACTGGCCAGGATGTATTTGTTCTGCGTTTTACATACAGAATGTATCTGGGAAGTGCTCCGTATTTTCAGCTAGACGCAAGTGTTATGGAAACATCATGTGGAGTGAATTGACTTACCTGAATTCTGGTAACTATGATCCTGGGACCACTAGAGGAGGCCAAGATGAATCATCCACGCATATCTTCTGGCTAAAGATTGTTGCAAGTGCTTATCTTTAGCACCGATGTGCTGGGCTACCCCATAATTGAAGATTTCTTTTTAATCCATTTACAGGATGTGGATGCCACTGGCTAGGCCTGCATTTGTTTGCCATGCTTAATTGCCTAGACGGCAGTTAAGGGCCACACTTGTGGTTTGGGTTGTAAGAAAGCCCATGTAGTAGCATCACCTCAGTTTAAGTATGTCTGATGCTGCTCCTGGTATGTTCCTTCATTCATTCTACTTGAACCAAGTTTGATCCCCTGTCTTGATGATAATGGTTGAGTGAGGAATATACTGGGCCACAAGGTTGCAGAATGGGCTGGAGAACAATTCTGCTGCTTTTGATGTCCCACAGTGCCTCATGGATGCCTCATCTTCAATTGCTAGGCTTGTTCAAAGTCTGTCCTTTTTAGCACAGTGGTAATGCCACACAACATGGTGGACGGTATTATCAGTGTGAAGGCAGTCTCGACATGATCTGTGTGATGGTCATGGACAGATACAGCTGCACCAGGCAGATGGTGAGGATGAGGTCAAGTATGTTTTTCCCTCTTGCTGGTTTCCTGACCACCTGCTGCAGACCGAGTATAGCAGCTATGTCCTTTAGGACCCGACTAGCTCGATCACTAGTACTGCTGCCGAGTCACATTTGGTAATGTGCACTTGGCTCTCCTGATGCCAATTTCACTCTGGTGTCATTTACTCCTATTCATTCACTGCATGTGGGCTAGGCTAGATTCTACTGCCCATTCCTAATTGATCTGAAGGAAGTGGTGGGAAGCTGCCCTTTTTGGGAAAGGCATTTCCAATTGGAATCTCTTGTCTTCCAGGAATTCTGATCCAGCAAGTAGGCTAAGCAGACAACCACATTGGATTATGTATGGGGCAGACAGGAACAGTAGGTTGGAGGGATAAGCCTCTAGTAGGATGAATGCCATTGCAATTGTAATATTTGATCAACTTTCTCCCTGAGGCAAGTAGCTTTGGCCCAGTGCCAACTGCCCCCTCCTCCTGCTGCTGCAAGGAAGCCACATTGACACCCTGTGCACACCACAGGGATCACTGCTGTTGAGAACATTGTCTCACAACAGAAGAAAACATCCCCAGCTGTGAATCTCTTCACTTCCTGTTTGAGCATGATCCTGGCAATGGGAGTAAAATGAGGAGGGACTAGACACTCCATCATGGCTCCATGCACTTTGCCAGCAGCATCCCTCCAGCCCATGACATCACCCAACCCCTGAGTCTCTGCATCATCCTAATCCTGATCCCAAAGGCCTGGAAGATTCAAGCCACCAATGGAACATTTTCAATGAGACACTCTCTGATGGGTCACTCTCTGATGGGCCGCTCTCTGATGGGACACACCCTGAATGGGACATTTTCTGATGGGATTCTTTTCTATAGAAATCCCTGTGATAGGGCAAGCAATACAGTTAATTTTTTATCTTTATGTAACAATAACACAGAAGCTACCTCATGCCACTGTGGAAAACGTATGCTCCACTCCATGCTTCGGCAGAATATGGAGTCTGGACTGGTCCTGTGTTTGAGTAATATCTCATGTCCATCATTTACTTGTGCCTCACACAAGATTATATTTAAATGGGTCCTCTCAGCATGACGTGACAACTTTGACTGTCTTAGTATGCATCGCTCTGATTTCCATGTCACTCCATTGTGTGAAGAACAAAATAGATTCTTGTTCCTCTTTTCTGTCCTGGATACCACTGTGTTCCCTTGGTTCAAGAACCAACAGTTCCCATCACAGGCCACAGTAAGCACTTACTCATTATACAGCCTTGAATTGCTTCATTCATGTTAGATTCATAGAATCCCTACAGTGTGTAAGCTGATCATATGGTCTATTGAGTCTACACTACCCATCTGAAGACTATCCCATCTCATCCTGTAACCCCGCATTTCCCATGTTTAATTTGCTTAGCCTGCACATCCCTGGGCGCTGTGGCCAACCCACCTAACCTGCACATCTTTGGACCGTGGGAGAAAATACACACAGACACAGGGAGAATATGCAAACTCCACACAAACAGTCATCTGAGGGTGAAATTGAACCCACGCCCCTTGTGCTGTGAGGGAACAGTGCTAACCACTGAGCCATCCTCACTATCGAGACAGTGATATCCATTTTCAGGCCTAGGAGTTGAAAAGCAGTTTCTTTTGTTCACAGTGCGAAGAACTGCAGTAAAAAATGAAACATCAGAACTGCAAATCAGTAGTAAATAAGGAGAGGGGCAGCATTAAGTGATTCCCTGAGTGCTCATATATTTTGTGACTTGCTTTCTTGCCTGTGAGTTCATGTTATCTGGGGAAAAAGGATCAAATCACTCGATATTCTCATTTTCGTTGTCAGTAAAATGAAAAGTTCAATATCAAAGAATCTCCAAAGTATTGGCAAATGATCCTGCTAATTTACATCTAACATTATTTAATATCAGAATAATAAATGGCATTTTATGCTGTAAGTAATGAAAAAAAGACACAAGATTTCCACTAAAGGTTTCTCTCCGTGACTGTTTGCCTTTGTTCGGGAAACCCCTATGCCAATGATTATTTACACAACCTATCATAAACAGTCTCTTACTTATTAGATGGAATGATACTTATGTAAGTTGGGTCAATTTTCCAATGGTTTATTTGTCCTATTGGTGTGTTTGTGTGAATTGGGGTAACAAGGGTATTGAATTATTCAGATTTAGCTGGCTATTTTTGGTTGGCTCGATGCAATGACATTAGATGGCATGAATTCACAGATGGTACAAACTGTCGACTCCTCCAATTCTAACAGATATTGCCGCATCCTGATGAGGGTTGTGTATAGTGTGTTGAAAAAACATTTGCATTTTGCTGGAGAGGGCAAGGATGGAGTTATATAAGTGCTCTTATAGTCAATTTGAGAATCGCATCTTCATTTACAACTCCTATGGTCCAAATCCCCTCCCAATCTCTGTCTATTCCAGTCTTACAGAACCCCTCAATTTCATCAATCCTGCCTTTTCAGCATTCTCAGATTTTAATGGTTCCTATTGGTCACTGTGATTCGAGCTGTCTTGTTCCGAAGTTCGTGAATTGTTCCCACTCTTGTATTTTTTGTTGACTGGAACGTGCCATTCAATGGGTTTGGGGAGTTAGTTGAAATAAGAGCAGCCAAAAGCCTCGTGGTATTCTTGCTAGATTGCTAATTCAGAGACACATATCGTTCGGGGGACCCAGGTTTGAATCCTGCCAAAGGAAGATGATGGAATTTAAGTTCAAAAAATATCTGGAGTTGAGAGTCTAATGATGACAGTGAATTCATTATTGATTACTGGGGGGAAAACCCATCTGGTTCACTAATGACCTTCAGGGAAAGAAACTGCTATTCACATCTGGTCTGGCCTACATGTGAGTCCAGACCCACAGCAGTGTGGCTGACTCTTAACTGCTCTCTGGGCAATTAGGGATGGTCAATAAATGCTGCCTAGTCAGCGACACCCTGAATCAAGAGAAAAAAATGGGAGGGTAGGGAAGCAAGTTGAATAGTCCTGCAGGATGCTTGATCAGTCAGCAGTCTAGAATGCAAACTCATCTCTTTATCCAGCTTATTGCCTTTTCATTAGTTTTGATGTCAGTTTGCAATACTAATCATCTGTTGTGTGAAAAGGTTGCATGTCACTGATTTTTAATGAAAAATAAGGGCATGTAATATAACAATGTAACTGCTGTTCTTTGTCTCATACAGTAAAAGCACCTGAGTAAGCATATTTTATGAGTTATAACTGGGTGAAATTTCTGTATAGGATTTTCACAGGCAACACTGCGACAATATAACACATCCCAACAATGTTTGAATTAAAGTTGGGCTCCCATATCAATCTTGAGTGTTCCCACATCAGGTATAAATGACAGAGGGACAACTGCTTTCATTTTACTCAATACCAATAGAAAGTAACACAGGATCAGTGGAGAAGTGTGGTCAATGGGAGAATTGGTCACATATTGACCTACATCATTGTAATCTCAGATCTTTAACAGACATTCCCTCTGGATGCCACTTCCCTCTGGGATGCAGGCACATGAGATTGTCCCTTAAATAAATTTTTAAAATTTTTTTTAAATGTGTAAGTATTTTTGATAGCTTTATAAGGTCATTCATTTTTAACATATTGACAATAGCATTAGCAATATTGATTGGAGCAAATACCCATCAAGCAGAGGACTAATTTCCCAACTATCCTTCATGATGGCCACCTTATGACCAACACCACACAATTTTGTGTTGTGGACTGTTCTCATAGAACAGAGAACTACTACACAGGGACGGGCCCTTCGGTCCACAATGTTGTGCCAAACATAGCATCAATTCTGCTTGCTCTAGGTCTATATCCCTCCATTCCTTGCATATTCACATGCTTATTGAAAAGTCCCTTAAACACCCCTATTATATCTGCCTACACAACCATCCCGGCAGCGTTTTTCACACTCCTGTCACTCTCCATGTAAAAAACTCACCCCTCACAACTCCTTTGAACTTTCCCCCATCACATTAAATGCATTTCCCTCTCGCCATTGCATCCAAAGGGGGCTAAATTCACATTGTTTAAGATTTGAAATGGTCAGAGACAGAAGACTGTACGCTTTCATCAAGGCTGGATTCAAAACTAAAAACCTGGGTGATTGACAACTGCTCTTTCAGCCTGCCATGTCTGTCCCAAAGAGTTCAAACACCACTTCAGTGTTCTAATTAGTTGTAGTACACAGTTTCTCTCAACAAACTAGCGAGTTAGCAATTGACAACTTCAACATAGTCCCAATAATGATTGTCCCAAGTGAACAATAACAGCTATATCAATTTTCAAAGAAACATTTTCAGCTCTGTTCCCCTTTTATTTTATCATGGGAATACAGTTAATAAGTAATTTGAAACATGATATGGTAAATGTACCAGTACTTCAGGGCGTATGATTCCGAATGCTCTGCAACACAAGGGGCTCCATTCGCCACATATGAGATTGTTGAAGACTAATTGATCAAGATTGATTTCATTAATTAGCTGCCAGTTCTCCTACTACTGCATTGTGGAATTACCAGGAAGAAAGAAAACGAACAGGATGACTTTGGTCTCTTACTCATTTAATAATTCCCAAGTCCATAAATAAACTTTGAGCCTGAGTATTGTTCATAATAAAAGAGTGAATTCAATCTAAAATCATGTTTTGCAATCCTATTGTTGATACATTATACAAGGAACATTCATCCATTATTCAGACCCAGCTGCCTCTGGTGAGACAGAAACATTGTTTTCCATTACTTTTAATATTGGCTGCTTATTATTTTGAGCAACTCCTTCACCTAACTGTTAGTGCGCAGTTTTAATAATTATACCCAGTTTGGTTCTGGGGTACTGAATATCACCATTTGGGTTGCTGTCACAGACAACCAAAATGAGACTAAATCACTGGTGTGATATTGACAGATTAGAGCTTGGGAAAATTACAGTAGATGATTACGTGGTGCTGCCTGAGTTCCGAAAGCTCACCATAATTCTAAATATAATGAGCAAAGAGTCAGACAAAATTTCATTGGAGGAGATGAACATATAAACACCAGTCTTCAGTTAATAATCCTGTTCCAGCACAACAAAGTCCTTGTCATTTCAATCTGAATACACTATCTTCTTAATTCACCATGCACAACTCGTGTTGTTATTATGCAGGACATTGAACATTTTTGATAGCTTCGATGGAGCAGATAAAGCATGGATAATGCATAATCTAAGGACAATAGAAATTCTTTTGTCATCCAGTTCTGGTAGCCGAAGAAACATAAATGGAGTCTTTATGACATACTGGGCTGGAGTTTTATGTTAATACAACCTAAGGAATATTAAGAGTTGTGATTTAAACATGTTTGTGTCATCTCAATCCCACTCCCAGTGCATTCAAATCAATTGGAAGTGACATTTCATTGTGATTTTGATCTGAGAACTTGCAATGGACATCTGACTCCAAAATAGTTACCTAAACAAAAGTCTTCAGCACAGTCTCTCACAATACAAATATGTAGCAAAAATCATCCTGCGAATAATTGAATTAATGAATTGAACTAATTGAAATTGAGTTAACACTAATTAGTAATTGAGCAGACGGTGTATTATAAAATGAACAACTAAACAGTGTGAGGAACTTAGGGCTAAACTGAAGACCAGTACCCACAGGGTTGAAGTCTCTGGATTATTACAGGAACTTTGTGAGAATAAGGATTGACAGCTCAGAAGGATGAAGATGTACCTGGAGGAATGGTGTGATGGGGAGAAGCCCTTCCGGGAGTGCTTGAAGGGGACAATGCCAAGGAAACTTAACTTTCAGTTAACTTTTAGATCAAAATGTTGGGTGAGTTTTCCTCTGTATTCAACCCCATGCCATCCCTGTCCTGGGAGTGTCTGATGAGGACAATGTAGAGGGAACTTTACTTTCAATTGATTGTTAGTTCAACAAGTACAGTGATGTTTACTCTGCCCTTAACCCCGTGCCATTCCTGTCTCAGGAGTGTTTGATGGGGAAGGTGTTGACAGAACCTTGCTGTCTGTTTATTTATCATTAACAGAGAGGAAGGAGTTCCATCCCATGAGACATTGGCACCAGTGCAAGAACAGGAAAGCATTGTACTTTTGAAATTGGTCCCACTCTAGTTCAGGAGGATCCCGTGTCCCAGTGGCATAGATGAATAGATCAGTCCCAGGATCTTGAATAGTTAGTGGGGAGGCTTCATCTGGAAAAAACAGTAAAGGTAATTGTTCAAAAATAAATGGAAGTGAAGAGAAAGTTGAGTTACAGTCAGAAAGTATGCTTCAGGTGCATGAGAAAGTAGAAATCTCAATGATGTAGAGTAACTAAATCAGGGGTGGGGGAAAGGAAATCTGAGCTGAAAATATTTGAGTTGAAGAACTGTTAAAGGAGTGTGATCTGATTAACTCCCTGTAGGAAAACAAAAGCTTTGGGGGAAAAAAACAAACTTGAATGGTGGAAATCAGGAATTGCTGGAAAAACTCAGCAGGTCTGGCAGCATCTGTGCTCCTACACTCCAGAGAAAACGTTAGGAAGCTTGGGAGCAGGAAGAATAGCCTTAACTTCAGTGTGACCAGATGTATTCAGGATAGGATAAGCTTCTTTATCATTTTGCACTTCTAAAGCAGATTTTCAACCAGTGGAGCGCAGAGGCATTTAAGAACTGTAAGGTTGGCCTTACTTCCACTCCTATGTCTTATGGTCTTATGGTTACTGCGGAAATTAGACCTGTTTTATAGAATTGCATGCATATGCCTTATGTTTCAGGGATAATAAACCAAGTATCATGGTAAACTGCATCCAATTATTAGTGTAAAACAAGCCCCACCAAGTGAGCAAATCAATCAACCACACACGAAAATTAGAGCGCCTGGGAGGGATGCTCTTCAGTTGTTCAATGCAGACTCGATGGCCCCAAAGGTCTCATTCTGTGCCACAGATGATTCTGTGAGAAAAAGTAGAGTTAACATCTTGGGTCCAATGACCCTTCCTCGCAACTGATGATAGTGAGGAAAAGATTGGTACATACGCCAAAGAAGGTGTTGGGGCCAGAGGAGTAAAGCAAATGGTAGGTAGGTATGGAAAGAGAGACCAACAGTTGGGCATACAAAGGAAAGGGTAAAGGTCACCTGGGGAGAGTGAATAGCTGCTAATGGGGACCATTAGTGGATGATAATAGATTGTTTGTGGTGGCAGCCCATGTGATGACCAAGCCTGGTGTAATATATTCACATTAATTCAGTTCCTTCTCCCTGCTGTCACTCTTGTAAGACTTCCTGAACTCTCAGTAATGCCTTCAAATTCTTCCTCAAGTAGAGTGCTCAGAATTGGATACAATTTTCAAGCAAAGGCCAAAATAGCATTTCAATGTTTGTGGGCTCGGCGCCTCTAAAATGTAAAATCCCTTCTGCTTCATTATGTGCTTTTTTTTAACCTTGCAGCCCTCAATGACATGCACATACACCCTCCCATCTCTTCTCCTGCTCCTCAGCTTAATGCAATGTTGAATCAGTTTATACACTTAAATACGAAATGTCAAAAGCAAAGCCCGAACAGTTGATGACATAGAATACCAAATAAAACAAAGAAAAAGCAAAAACACAAAAATAAAGCCAGATCATGAGAACTAGAAGAATTTGTTGGAGTTTTTAACCAAATTCTGGACCTTCGGGTGAGATTCTCACTCGGTAGCCGAGGGCGGATTACTAACTCTTGTTAATGGTCTTATTGACTGCACATCTTACCTCAATAATGTGCTGCTTTCTATTGTACTGTTTGCTGTGAACAAACAAGACACCAAAAATATTCAATATGGAAGTCAGACATGTACTTGGCAACTTTAGATATCCACTTGCTCCAGACAGCCCTCAGTGTGTGATATCTGCTAGTGTCAGATCTGCCTTGGAATTTGGTAAAGTATGGCACAATGAGAAGTACTCCATGACCTTTGGTGGTAATGGTAACAGAAAAGTGCTGGAGAAACTCAGCAGAACTGGCAGCTCCTGTGGAGAAAGAAACAGAGTTAATGTTTCAAGTCTAGTATGACTCTTCTCCAGACCAGAATCAGAGTTAATGTTGAATCCAGCATGATACTTCTTAGAAGTGGAGTTAACTATGTTTCTGCAGCTCTTTCTGATTTCTTTTGTGTTTCAGATTTGCGGTAGTAGCTTTCTTTTGCATAAAACTCAACAAAACTGACACTTAGCCAAAGAAACATAAGAATCAGCCCAATGCCCCTGTCTAATTGATGGATATGTTGTATCACCGTTGTTTCATTGTCATTGTGTTAAAATACTGGAACTCCCTTCCTAACAGCACTGTGACTGTCTCTGCACCTCATTGGACTGCAGAGGTTCCAAAAGGTGGTTCAAAACTAGCCTATCCAGAGACACACACACACCCCCTGAAGAGAAGAAATAGCAAATATTCCAAAAACATCTACAAAACAGGGCTGTGTCTTCCCAAAGATAAATTGCATAAGACTGACAAAGCATTGGTCATTCAACATTTCTGACCAGTTCTTTTCATTGATCGTGCGATTCTGTGATCCCAGCAACATGTAGAATCTCCAAAGCAAGAAAAGTAATCTGTTAGCCTCCTGAACCTATTCTACCTGTCGCATTATAGGAGATGTGTATTTTAATTTTCATTACTCATTACTAATTATTGATCCCCTGTACAGTATTTGATCATCTCTATTTGTAGCAAAGGAGAAAAGCTTAGTAGGTTTGGCAGCATCTGTGAAGAGAAGCCAGAGTTAATATTTCAAATCCCGTGAGCCATCCTTATTTCTATTCGTACTGTTGTTGCTGTAGTTTCTTCAAGTTTCAAACTACTTTTGGAAAGATGGTTCTGAATGTTAGTTAACTGCTTTGAATTCACTTCACACAGTCCTTGTTCTGTAATATTCCCTAGTGTCAGATCTTGCTTGGAAGCTGTTAAAGTTATATTCTTGTGCTTTATTTCTGAAGTATCAAAGCAGTTATTTTGTATAAAGTGGAACTCCACAGATTCTTATAATGACAAGGAGTACTAACCCCTCTGATGGGTAATGAAAATTGATAGCTAATTGAGAGTCATGAATGACCCAATAACATCCTAAGACCAGCAGCAAAAGCAATAAAACAGATGAATGAAGCTTTTCAGTGAAACAACTCAAAGCTATGTTTGATGAAAATTCTGGCAGACACAAAAAAAACTGTGATGTGCTTGTGATTAGTAAGAAGTTTTACTGCATTTAACAATGTGGTGTGTCTTTCCCAGACTAATGAGATTGGTTAGCAGCAGTTGTGTACTACCACAGGCACTGATTTGGATAGTCCTGCGAAACACGAATTGTCTGTGAAGATTCATCAATATTGATATGCAAATTAATATGGAATGTCACCTCTTAATTATTTGAATGGGTAAAGATATTTCCTAAATTTATCTGCTCAGGCAAGTTATTACACACCTCTGGAGCTGATGGAACATGAACCTAAACCTCTTGCCTCCAAGATAATGACACTACCATTGTACTACAAGTGCCCTCATGGCAGGTAGGTTTGTCAAAAGTCCTGATTAGGGCACTGGAGAATACTAATGGTGTTCTCATACAATTTTTTTTCACCTGACTGTATTTATTTGAAATTATTCATTCTGTTTGCACTTTTTAGTCTTACGTTAATTGTAATGGTGAAAGGCAAGTTGCAAAGACTGCAATTGGCACAGAATGTACCATTGTCATAAGTTACTAATAATTGGCTCTCAGTCTATGTCAATTCAGCTCTTACTTCTTAACTTTGAAGATTGTATATTGAGACTGTACTAAATACTGACCGTTCAATACCGTACTGAGGTACAATTGTACTTTTTATATAAAATGTTAAAGCAAGGCCCTATTTGTTGATTCGAGCAAATTTAAGAATTCGCACAACATTACTTGCAAAGGACAGGGTAGTTCTCCTCAATCAATGATTGAAACCAAAAGGATTAATCAGTCACTTATGTATTTGCAGTATGTGGGATCTTGCTGTGAGCAAGTTCTTCACTCACTACAATACAGGGCAAGAACATGGTTGGTGATTCAAAATAGAGTCAGATTAACAAAGTTCATGGCCCTGAGTACCAAGAAGATCTGGGACCCATCTGCTTTCCTGTTCAATTGGCCCCTCTAATTGTACAGGTCCCCAGGCCGGGGCTGAATATTTACTCAGCTACTTGATATGAAACCGAGCAGCCTGTGTTATCAAATGCAAAACGCCGGAGAAACTTAACAAGTCACTGAAAGAATCATTCCAGACCCAAATGTTTCTCTGTCCACAGATGTTGCCACACGTTCTGAGTTTCTCCAGGATTGTTTGTGTCTGTTTCAGATTCCAGCATCTACAGTCTATTGCCTTTGTTATCCTATGTATTAACCTTCATTCGAGGTAAGGCTGGGCACAAGCCGTTAATATTTCATTTCGTGTTGATGTAAATACATAAAACAGAAGTTTCAAATCAAACTCACTTCATCAATCTATCCAATTTATGTTGGTGTAATGGTACAAAATAAAGAACACAGCTCTGAATTACTGTCGTTGACTTAGGTAAGATGACATTCTAAGTCCCGCATGTGGAGTCTTTAGGGTTATGAGTCTTTTTACTTGGAGTTATCAAAAAATTATGCACAAATTCCATCTATGGGCAGCCCCTGAGTTGCATTCCTGAGCACATTCATAAATCAATTTGTATGGAAGTCAGAATACAATATGGTACAGTATAAAATAACCGTTCATTGTACAAGCAAATGTTTGCATGTCAGATCTTTAAAATTAATATGAATATGCTCCCATATAACACCTTGTTTATAATTATGAGCATTCGTTAGTCAGATTTTCATGAGTTGGGAGCCGCCTGTTTAAGATTTTATTGCAGTTACAAGACAATTACAAGGCCATGATAACTACACAGTCTAAAATTAATTGCAAGGAGACTGCAAAGTACAGTTGCAACATAAACAGCGCCTCAGCAATGTTACAGAAGATAACAACACATACAACCATTTAGTGAAGATATCAGCTCTCACTGTTTGGAATTCTGAGCCATCTCCTCTGACCTTGACGATGACTTCTCTTCAATGTAGATTTTATACCTTTCTCCAACGGTAGACAATGACAGGACATCACTGCCCAGCAAAAGGCTTTTTTGAAATAAATTACTCAATGGAGATCAAATGCTTTGTTTGACCAGCTACTGAGTTTTAGACATCTTAAGCTTATACATTCCCTTGTAATTCAGGGCTCTTTTGAAAGTTTTCATCTTCAGTTTGTAAACTAGCGTTCAGAGTTTCCTCATTCATATTCCGGTAACATTTGTGCCAGGCAGTGACCAACTCCAATGAGACAGAATATCTCACCTTGGGGACAATCAGTGGCATCGCCATGTCTGAAACTTTCACTATCAATATCCTGGGAGTCATCATTGACCAGAAACTGGATTACTCACATTAATAATATTTACGCAAGAGCAAGTCAGAGGAATATTGTGGTGAACTGCTGCCTCCTCACAACCTGTTTACCATCTACAAAGCACGGAGCAGGAGTGTGATGGAATACTCTCCACTTACCTGGAAGGGTGCAACTCCAAAAGCACTCAAGCCGTTTGACACCATCTAAGACAAAGCAGCCCGCTTAATTGGCACCACATCCCAGAATATCCCTCCACTATTGATACTCCGTAGCTAGTTAATGAACATATGAATTAATTGACCTTGCAATCCAGCAAGCATAATGACAATGCAGACTTAAGTAGAGCTTTTTAATGAATTTAACTCTCCTTAATGATAGTGGGCCTCGTTGTTTCACATCACAATTTACTTGATAATAAAATGTGAGGCTGGATGAACACAGCAGGCCAAGCAGCATCTCAGGAGCACAAAAGCTGACGTTTCGGGCCTATACCCTTCATCAGAGACCCTCTCTGATGAAGGGTCTAGACCCGAAACGTCAGCTTTTGTGCTCCTGAGATGCTGCTTGGCCTGCTGTGTTCATCCAGCCTCACATTTTATTATCTTGGAATTCTCCAGCATCTGCAGTTCCCATTATCTCTGATACAATTTACTTGATCTTGTTTATTGGTGGAAACGAAGCTCACAGTTTTATTTTTAAAAAATTCCTTTTCTTTGAACTTGCTTGCAAAGTTTGCTGGTTAAATTTACTCAAATTTAAAGTTTTAGACCACATTTCAGTGAGCTTAGTTTTGAAGCATTTTGGTAATTTCAAATATCTTGACCTTTACAAAAGCCCTTAAAGTTTCTTTGCATGAGCAACATGGCTGTGTCTACAGTGTTCTGTGTTCAAAAATCTCACCAAATAATTAGTTGACTATATTCTTTGTTCATTAGTTTTTAGCATCAGAAAGAGAAGGTTCAACAGGCTCATTGCTAAATACCTGAGATCAGTGATTGTCTAATGCAGGCTTCATTTTCTTTCATTCATGGGATATGGGTGTCACTGGCTAGGCCAATGTTCATTTCCCATCCCTAATTCACCGTGAGAAGGTGGTTATGAGCTGCTTTCTTGAACCACTGCAATGGCTGGGCTGTGGGATACCCACAATGCAGTTGGACAGGGAGCTCCAGGATTTTGACCTAGCAACGGTGAAGGACTGGTGATACATTTCAAGTCAGGATTGCAAATGGCTTGAAGGATAACTTGCAGATGGTGGCATTCCCTTTCAGCTGCTACTCTGGTCCTTCTAGATGGTAGAGGTTGTGGATTTGGAAGGTGTTTCTGCGCATTTTGTAGATGGTACACACTGCCATTACTGTATGAAGGGATGATGTTGAAGGTGATGGATGAGGTACCAATCAAGTGGGCTTCTTTTTCCAGGATAGTGCAGAGCTACTTGAGTGTTGTTGAAGCTGCGGGCAAGTGGAGAATGCCACACTACTGACTTTGGATTTTGAGGAATTTAGGAAGTGAATTGCAACAGAATTCTCAGCCTTTGGCCTATTCTTGTAGCTACAGAATGAAGTGTTTGAGGGTTACTGAGGTAATTTTTTGGTTTGTTCATTAAAACACAAAAACAAACTCATTGGCATTGTTTGGAAATCTCTGTTTTAACTTGTTTGAATAAACCGTGCTTTTTCACACAATATTGTCCATCTCTAATTCACTGTGAGAAAGTGGTGATGAGCTGTCTTCTTGAACCACTGCAATGCTAGGGCTGTGGGATACCCACAATGCATTTAAAGAGATACTTCCAGGATTTTGACCGAGCCACAGTGAAGGAATGCTGATGTATTTCAAGTCAAGATGGTGAGTGGCTTGGGCACATTAAAACACAAAACTGAACTCGTTGGCCAGTGTTTAAAAGTCTTAATTTTAACTTGCTTGAGTAAACTGTGCTTTAAAACCCCATTATTAAAGGATCTCACTTTCCAAAGGCTCGATGGCTTTCAACTGGGGACAAATGAGTGATGGGCATATCATCCTGTTCATAATATCTCCTCCTACAATGTCAATGTCAGAGGGGTAGACGTGGAAATCATTCCCTAAGTGACTCTTATCTTGAGGTGGACAATTGATTGTAAAAATGTCCCACCCCAGAGACCACGTCCATCCTCTACTTATGTACTCAGATGCCCAAAAACATGGCAGGTTCCTGGAACCATGCTGTCTGACAGTATACAAAGTTTCTCTCAATGAACAGTACATTGGCTTTAGACGCTATTCACAGACTGAATGTAAGATTTGTTGAAACATCAGTTTTAATTTCAAGCATCCAGTGCTGCATGGGAAGAAAATACAGACAAGAAGATTCAATTCATGTGACAACAAGAGTGTGGAGCTGGAGAAACACAGCACTTGCAGTTTTTGCTATCTCTGACTCAATTCCTGATGTGGCTTTCCAGTCACATGTGGCTTTGACTCATTCTTTTCTAAGTGACTTGCTCATGATTGTCTCTAATCTATTCACAGTCAATATGCATGAACTTCTTCTCTGGTTCATTTGATTGTTGTTTTCATTGTTGACCTTGTGATGGACAGTCTTTCAACTTTGCTCATTCAGTATTCTAGTACTGAAAGCTATCCAAGTCATTTGACTGCAGGGAGCTGTTTATCTGGTTACATGCCACACAGCCTGGGTTTTGCTTCAATCTATCTTTACAAATGCTTCCCCTGTGACTCCCTGATTCATTTAAACTTGTTGTATGGAGTGCACTTGGGAGATCTGTTGCCATCCATCTAGAAACCTTCTCTGCCTAGCTGATCGGAGCTGTTGGCACCATTTTCACAATGCTACTCGAGTTGTGATTTCTCTTACAATGTTGTTCTCCTACATTAATCCAAGAGAAAAGAACATTTACAACTCATGTCTTCACTCTACAACCAATGAAGTGCTTTTGAATTGTGACAAATGTTGTAAAGGAGGAAATACAGTGGTTGATTCATACGCAGCAAGCTCCCAGGACCAATAATGTGACAATAGTGTGATATCTGCTGGATTAGTGATGTTGGCCGAGGGAAAATGTCTCAAGTGATCAAAGGGAGCTTGCCTTCCCTTTTATTAAATCAAGCAGTAGGTTTATTTACTTCCCTGATGGGAAAGCAGGCGCAACTTTGGTTCAACAAGTCATCCAGTAGACAGGAGCTCCCTCCATGCAACATTCCCTCAGTCCTGTAGCCAACTGTCGGTTTTGATTTATGTGTTGAATTTTCCAGAACAGGATTCAAATCTGCAGCTATCAATCAGAGGATTGTCATATCATGAAATCACATTAATAGGAGCAAGAGTAGGCCATTCAGCCTCTCATGTCTCCTTCTTCATTCATTAAGATCATGGTGGATCTGAGGTGGTCTGGTAGATGAAAACTCTAATGCAGTGGGCCTGAAATTTATTTGATGATCCAGCCTCCACAGCCTCCTGATAAAGAGAATTCCAAACACCATCATACCTTTTAGAACCTTTCTCATCTCCGTCTTCAATGGTAGACATTTCATTTTTAAAATGTGCCCCCAGCTCCAAATTCCCCCACAAGAGGAAACAGCCTCGCAGCATCCTTCTAGAATACTTTACCTTTCAATGAGATCATGTCTACAATCTCCATGAGTCAACTCGTTGAAGCATTCCTTATAGGACAACCCCTTCTTCCCAGGAATCAGAAAAGTGAGCCTTCTTTGAGCTGCTTCCAATGCAGATATATCCTTCCTTACAGGATCTGCAAGTACAAACTGCACCCTAGGTGTAGTTTTATCGGTGTCTCGTATAGATGTAGCAAGACTCTACTCCTGAAGAGAAACAGTATGTGTCCCATAGCAGATACCTTGGTCAAAAAATATCAGCAATGCAAGATTACTAAATTACTTAATTGCTCACAGATAGAATGCCCTCTAGAATAATGGTGGTAACTGGAGCCAGAGAGGTGGCAGATGAGCATTTGTCACTATTGACAACTATTGTATAAGGATGCAAGCGTCTGAAAAAGTTACTGTAAAAGCATGTCTTAAGCTTAGGATCTTGAAAGAGTAAGATTATCCCATCTAACCCTATCCTCCTCGTTGTCTCTGTAACAATATTGATCAAATTAGTGCAACTTGTATTTAGCTGTGAACATGCCTTGAGCTAAAAGTGTATGGTGGCAGCAAATGCATGATGAGCAACACTGCAGCCAAGTGAATACAACACAGTGCTTGTCATATGTGCAATCCGCAACTGTAAACCACCACGTTGTATAGTGAATTTATGCAATCCCTAAGTGTGGAAGCAGGCCATTCAGCCCATTAAGCCCATACCACTCCAAAGAGCATTCCCCCCACCCTATCCCTGTAACCCTGCATTTCCCTTGACTAACCCATCTAGCCTGCAGATCCATGGACATTATGGGCAATTTAAACGTGGCCAGTTCACCTAACCTGCACATCTTTTGACTGTGAGCAGAATATGCAACATCCAGAGGAAACCCACGCAGACGCAATGAGGATGTGCAGACAGCCAGATAGTCACCTGAGGCTGGAATCAAACTCGGGTCACTGCTGTTATGAGGCAGCAGTGGTAACCACTGAACCATTGTGGCACAATATTTTTGTGCTTTTCCTCTGTTCTTTGGACCTCATTGGTCTGCTGTAACATCATTAGCTATACTCCCAATTGATATAGAAGCATATTAACTTGTTCAGCTTCAGGTACCTGATTTGGAAGTTATTCCGTATCTTAAGAATCATTTGCTCCAAAATATGCAATATCGTGTTTTATTTGGCCCATCCCTGAAACTGGGTCTTCCTGTTCCTCCCACTGTTTGTAGCTTTGATATTGATGCCCATTTTAATGACACAGCATGGCCAGGAGTTCTTTAAGGATTTTTATGCTCACTGAGGGAACAGAATTCTCCAGATGAACATTATGCCCAATAAGAGTCAAAATCAGCAGAAAGGCCTTGGGAATCCTGAGGAGTTAACTGGGTGAGGAGGTAGAAGGGGGATAAACAGATGCTCAACAGATGCTGAGTAAAAGAAAAAGTACCAGACAGAGCCAGGCTAGGGTGAAATTCAGCAGCCCTTGCTTGGGTGAATGAAGATATCTAGCTCAGACTGGGGACATCTGTTTATAGCATGAATATGTACTGGCAAGGTTAGAATTCAAATATGTGTGTCTCTGACCAAAGATGCATAAAAGAGGTTCTTTTTTATATTCAGCAGAGTTCAATTCTAACTTGTCTAGGATGGATTCTCCCTGCAAATGCTTGATTAAAAGATAAACTTGTACTCAAAACTCTTGCAGTCAATCATTCATAATAACCCTGATTATAGCTTTTTTTCTCCTCTGGCAGTTGCCTGTAGTCTGCGTGTCTAATAATCATCTTCACATCTCTGATGCTTTTTTCATGGATAGTACTCAATGTTTGTGGTTTCAATAAACTCTTTCAGCTTTTATCACACCTTTAATAATAGGTCTCTGGTTTTTCTGTAGCCCTTAACAGTGAGGTTTCCTAACCTCCCACTTCCATTCAACCTTGCCTGCTTAGCATCAAAAATGCCCCTTTCCCACTTTAATGCTTTAAAGTTGTAAATATTTGTAATCCTGCACCATTTTTAAAGGTTTTTTTTTCTCGACTGTCAGGGGCTTTAATTTTACCTGCAGAGATCCTGATATCTGTGTGCTCTCTGGTGGTAGTCGTGTCTTGGAATTGTTCCTCTGAATCACTGACATTAATGCTGTCCGTCATTGCCTTGGAATGACTTATACACGAATTCTAAGGTGTTCCTAACTCTCCTGTTGTAGTGTGTCCCTTACCAGTGATGAAATGCTTTTATCAGTCTGCTTTGTTGAATCTTGACACAAGTTTCTGTTCTGGAGGATTTATGAATGTTTAGCTGTTCCTTTGGCTCACTATCTGCATGAGCAGGAATCTTCAATCTGTGTCTAAAGAGATCTCCAGACCACTGTCACTGCTAGCATGTGGTATGAGGCAGCTCAATGGGGGAATCCACACCATTGCTCCCCATGTTGTACAGGGCTGTCCGTAGTCTCGCTCACCATGGGGTAGTGTTCACAATCATCATTTGCTTTTAGAGTAGGGATCTGTACGACCTGCTTGGTTTGATGTGATTGAAGGAAACCTCTTATATATTTAAAGAGGCTATACTCTTGTCTTAAACAAAATGCTGTACATTACAGGATAGCAACAAAGTAGATGTTGCAATGATAAAAATCGGCATTGTTACCAAGAATACGAGCAGCTAGATCTTACTCCTTGTAACTCATAAGCAGCTCTCGTACTGTGCCTTTATATCCTTGCTCCTGCTCCTGCTCCTACGTTTTATGTTCTTCAATCACTGCTGAAAATTAAATCAATGTACTTTTTGAAGCAACCATTCTGCTGTCTCTAAATTAATCGTCAGGATTTTATCTTGAGACCATGACACATTTTTACAAAGAATTTCACTCCAGTGGATAGAAGGTTGTTATGTATCACTATCCTGGGTTGGGCAGTGTGGGGTTTGGGATCACATGAGACATAATGGGGACTTGTTCACTCTATTGATTTATGTACTTCTGAGGATTGAGAAAAAAAATCATTACCTGTAAAGTAACTAAGAATTTTTAATTCATGGGGTGGCACGTTTGCGTACTAGCTGTTTCAGACCCTTAAATCCAGGAGGAAAATCTGGAGATGCCCCCCAGGAGTATCAGTAGCTGTAAACATCTTCACTGGGATTATTGTGGCCTCTGATATAAAAAGTAGGGCTTAATTGAAAGTATAATTAATCACTGTATTCCACCTTTCTCTTTAAGAAAAAGGAGCCATCAACACAGTGATTTCTCTCTCACTCTTCCCTTTGGTGGGCTGCAGGAAGAAGGGAGAATTCTGATAGAAGCTTTTGGCCGGTTCTGAACAAAGTGCTGAAAATAGGCCTCAGAGGGCCAGAGGCTCAAACACGGGGAGAGGATTCAGAATCCCAAGGCTCCTGAGTGGACACCCGTTGTGAAGATTCTCAGAATATCTAGGACACGGTGAAGAACAAGATGAAAGGAATATAGAAACATTCTTTCATAATGGCAAATGTTATTAAATCGGTTGATTCAGTTGAATAGGATTACATATCAGTTAACAAGCTGCAGTTAGGATTGCTGCATCAGTGCATGCCAGCCATCCTGGTTAATCAATGGCAACTGATTGGTGGAATGGACATTTTAAAAAGTTTCACCACCCCTTCCAAAAGACTCTGTCTGCAATCACTTGTCTTGTGTTATGTCATCCCTGACAGGTAAGTAATCCAGAGATTAAATGTATAGTTATTTTTGGAGTTTGACCAAACACTTTAGCTCACAGATCCTGATTAAAAACCTTCCTTTATTTTACAGATGATAGGTTTTTTTTTCAATCCTTGGACAGACAGAAGAGTGAACAAATCTCCATTATGTTCTCATGCGATCCCAAACCCAGGATAGTGATACATAACAACTTTCAGTCGACTAGAGTGAAATTCTTAGTAAAAATGTGCCATGGTTTCAACTTAAAATCCTAAGGATTGATCAGAGATGAGAGAATGAATGCTTTAAACTGTACATTGATTTATTTGCCAGCAGTGAGTGAAGAACGTAAAATCTAGGAGCATGAGTAGGCCATTCAGCCTCTTGAGCCTGATCTGCCATTTATTACTATCATGGCTGTTCTCATCAAGACCTTATGTCCACTTTCCTGCCCTCTCCATAATGCTTCAACCTATTACTCATTAAAGTTTTATCTATCTCGTCCTTAAATTTACTCAGTGTCCTACCATCAACTGCACTCTGGGGGACTGAATTCCACAGATTCAACACCCTTTGGGAGAAGTAATTCTTCCTTATCTCTGTTTTAAAGATGTTACCCTTCATCCTGAACTATGACTTTCAGACTCAAAAGATTCGCTTTTAGAAAGTCAGATGTGGAGTATCCAAGAGGAAGAACATGCACTTATGTAGTGACTTTCATTTCCTCAGCAGATCCTGAAGCACTTCAATGCCAATGAAGTATTTTGACATGTATTCGCTATTGGCCCAGAGGAGCTACAGCAGCGAACTAGTTTGAAACAAACCTTCCCAGAGAGCAATGAAAGTATAATCTGTTTTCACCATGGATCGAGGGATGAATTTGGATTTAGTAAGAAGGCCTTCAGCCCTTGTTCAAGTTGTCATTTTCTATCAACAGTCATCAGACAAGGCAGGTGGAACTATGAATTTACAATCTAACTTGAAGAATGTATCTTCAGGCACTGCAGCACTCCATCAGTTCTGCACTTGAAATTGGTTCCCTTGGACTTAGTGCTGCAGACTCCGACCTGGATCTTAAACAATAACTCTCCAAGCCCTTTCTGAAGGAGCGACTAGTCTAACATGGCTAGCAACCTTTAGGTTATTTGGCTCACTTCAGATCATCTTCACTTACCTCTTTTTTTTTCAAATCAAGTTGAATAGAGCATGCAATATTTAAATGACTATGCGCTCATAGATTCAGATTTACTTTACCAACAAAAGCAGAAATTGCTAGAAAACCACAGCAGGTTTGGCAGCATTTGTGGAGAGAAATTAAAAGTTAACGCTTCGGTTTGAGTGTTCGTTCCTCGGAACCATTAACTCTGAATTCTCTCCACAGATGCTGCCAGACCTGCTGAGCTTTTCTAGCAATTTCTGTTTTTGTTCCTGATTTACAGTATCCATGGTTCTTTTGGTTTTTGACCATTCTTTGTCAAAAGCTAAGGTTAGTTTGTGAAATAGGTTTGTGTTTAGAAACCTACTTGGTTTGGAAATGTCATTAAACCAGATCAATGGGTATTTACTCTTTCAATGTTCACCATGTGAAAATGGAGACCAATCTCATCGTACCTTCTTTCCAGACTGAACTAATCAATTTTGAACTGAGTTTTCAATGGACTATTAGGAAACATTTAAAACAAAAGATACTGAAAGTCCAATTCTCGAAATAAGGGATAGATTGTACTGATTTCTGCCTCCAAAGTGTGAGGGCTGGTATTCATCATTAATGATCCACATTTCTAGCAAAGAATCTATCTAAACTCAAATCGCTTCCATTTGGCACAATCCTTCCCAGTCTGTGATGCACATGATAAAAAGTTGGTGAAGAAATGCCCACCCTTCTCTTTCTGAGAGGTTTAGTCCCTGTGATAATTCTATAAGGCCCACAGGGAACCATGGTGGAACCTCCACATGGAACTCATTGGGTAAGTGCTCCCTCTGTAACAGGCAGCGTTCTGACAACTGAAACTCATCACCTGAGCCTTTTCTAAAGCAGACCCAGGGATGTGGCTGCCACAAGTAGTGGCTCTGCTTTGGTGCTGAATAATAAACAATGCTCCTTTCCGGTCAGATTTCTGAGTTAGTATAACCCTAAACCCTTCTTCGCTCCCTTTCTCTAAATTCACCTTCCATTCAAAGTTTTTTAATCCATCTGTGCTCCAACTAACCATGACTCCTCATGTACTTTATTTCAATATCACTTGGTACTACTTTATATGACAGGCAATTTTCCAAGTAAGCAGAGATAATGGGAACTGCAGATGCTGGAGAATCCAAGATAATAAAATGTGAGGCTGGATGAACACAGCAGGCCAAGCAGCATCTCAGGAGCACAAAAGCTGACGTTTCAGGCCTAGACCCTTCATCAGAAAAGGGGGATGGGGAGAGGGTTCTGAAATAAATAGGGAGAGAAGGGAAGGCGGTTCGAAGATGGATAGAGGAGAAGATAGGTAGACAGGAGAGTATAGGTGGGGAGGTAGGTTGGGGATAGGTCAGTCCGGGGAGGACGGACAGGTCAAGAGGGTGGGATCAAGTTAGTAGGTAGGAAATGGAGGTGCGGCTTGAGGTGGGAGGAGTGGATAGGTGAGAGGAAGAACAAGTTAGGCAGGCGAGGACAAGCTGGGCTGGTTTTGAGATGCAGTGGGGGAAGGGGAGATTTTGAAGCTGGTGAAGTCCACATTGATACCATTGGGCTGCAGGGTTCCCAAACGGAATATAAGTTGCTGTTCCCGCAACCTACGGGTGGCATCATTATGGCACTGCAGGAGGACCAGGAGGGACATGTCATCTAAGGAATGGGAGGGGGAGTTGAAATGGTTCGCGACTGGGAGGTGCAGTTGTTTACTGCGAACTGAGCGGAGGTGTTCTGCAAAGCGGCCCCCAAGCCTCCGCTTGGCTTCCCCAATGTAGAGGAGGCCACACCGTGTACAACGGATGCAGTATACCACATTGGCAGATGTGCAGGTGAACATCTATTTGATGTGGAAAGTCATCTTGGGGCCTGGGATGTGGGTGAGGGAGGTGGTGTGGGGGCAAGTGTAGCACTTCCTGCGGTTGCAGGGGAAGGTGCCGGGTGCGGTGGGGTTGGAGGGGAGCGTACTGCCACGTGCAGTGCCTGACTTCGATGTGTCTGAAGTCTTGGAGCTTGACTTCCCTGCGTCATCCTACAAATGGTCTTGGAGGTTTGGCCTAGCAGGGGAGTGTAGCCTAGACCGGTGGAGTGGTCCTCTTCTAGGGGGCCATCCTCTGCGACTGAGCGCTGATCTTTCGGAGGGATGCATGTGGTATCCAAATTTAACAAATTGAGTTTTCATCTTTTAAATCCCTCTCAACACTAAGACTGAATGTGAATTTGTTAATCCAAACTGTTTCAGTTGATCTAAGATCCTTGTCTAAATAAAAACTGAAATAACTGTCCATGCTATAACAGAAGAGTCACTCAGCCCAAAATATTAACTCTGATTTCTTTCCACAGATGCTGCCAGAGCAGCTGAGCTTTTCCAGCAATTTCTGTTTCTGCTTAGGATTCTTGGCTAGCGAGTGTATCAAAATAGATTTGACAAAAAGATAAACAAGTGAGAGAACAATTGTTTGTGACATCAGAGTAGCCCAAGTGTCATTTCAGACCTCCTACATTTTCAGTTTTTTGCTTTTTATTTACATATGCTTCTCTCTTGCTTGATAAGGATCATTCTTTCAGTGTACCAAGTATAAACAACATGTAGTCTATGACAGATGTGGTTTGATGTGAGAAGGAAGGTCATCTACATTTCTTCAAGTCCTGAAGTCCCAAATTCAGAAGAGATTCCTGTCACAACTGCGTTGAGTCACTGTTTGCTGCAGCCCTCCCCTTTGTGGTCTCATTCTCTGAGTAAGATAGACAAATTAGTGCCAAGTAATAGACAACTTTGCGCCACACATTTCTGCTCACAAGGAATTTGGTTGACACTGAACAATTTCAATTTACCTTGGATGCAACCAGTCATGAGAGATTTCAATCCCTACACTGTAAGCTGAAATTCCTGTTACTTTCCAGAGGCTAAGTGTCATGAATTATAATTGCACTCCCTTTAACAAACTTGTTGAATGTGTCTCTTGCCAGGTTTAGGGTCACAATGAGTACACCTTAATATGTCAACAATGCAGCAACTATTGGTTGCCATTACTGGAACCATGACAACAAGGATAAATATTCTTTACTCAGAGAGTAGTGAGGGAATGGAACGCTTTGCCTGCAACGGTAGTAGATTCGCCAACTTTAAGTACATTTAGGTCGTCATTGGACAAGCATATGGACGTACATGGAATAGTGTAGGTTAGATGGGCTTCAGATTGGTATGGCAGGTCGGCACAACATCGAGAGCCGAAGGGCCTATACTATACTGTAATGTTCTGTGTTCATCCTTATAGAAATAAAGAGTAGGTTACTTGTGAGATAGCAAGGTGTAGAGTTGGATGAACACAACAAGCCAAACATCATCAGAGGAGCAGGAAAGCTGATGTTTCAGGCCTAGACCCTTCTTCAGAAATGGAGGAGGGGCAGGGGGATTCTGAAATAAATAGGGAGCGAGGAGGAGGCGGATAGAAAATAGATAAAGGAGAAGATAGGTGGAGAGAAGACAGACAGGTCAAAGAGGCAGGGGTGGACTCAGTAATGGTGAGTGTAGGTGGGGGGTTAGGGAGGGGATAGGTCAATCCAGGAAGGACAGACAGGTCAAAGAGGCAGGAGGAGGCTAGTAGATAGGAGATGGGGGTGGGACTTGAGGTGGGAGGAGGGGATAGGTGGGAGGAAGGACAGGTTAGGGAGGCGGGAATGAGCGGGGCTGGTTTGGGATGCGGTGGGGGTAGTGGAGATTTTGAAGCTTGTGAAGTGTACATTGATGCCATTGGGCTGCAGGGTTCCCAAGCGGAATATGAGGTGCTGTTCCTGCAACCTTCGGGTGGCATCATTGTGGCACTGCAGGAGGCCCAGGATGGACATGTCGTCTAACGAATGGGAGGGGAAGTTGAAATGGTTTGTGACTGGGAGGTGCAGTTGTTTGTCTCGAACCAAATGTAGGTGTTCCACAAAGCGGTCTCCAAGTCTCCACTTGGTTCTCCTGATGTAGAGGAGGCCACAATGGGAACAGCAGATACAGTATACCACATTAGCAGATGTACAGGTGAACAGGGATGGGGGTGGGGTATTGGGGCAGGTGTAGCACTTCCTGCAGTTGCAGGAGAAAGTGCTGGATGTGGTGGAGGTAGTGGGGTGTGTGGAGCGGACAAGAGAGAACGGTCCCTCCGGAATGCAGACAAGGGTGGGGAGGGAAAGATGTCTTTGGTGATGGGGTCGGATTGTAAATGGCAGAAGTGTCGGAGGATGATGTGTTGGATCTGGAGGTTGGTGGGGTGGCATGTGAGGATAAGTGGGATTCTGTTTTGGTTGTTATTGTGGGGAGGGGGTGTGAGGGATGAGTTGCAGGAAATGCAAGAGACACGGTCAAGGGTGCTATGGACCGCTGTGGGGGAAGTTGTGGTCCTTGAGAAGCAAAGACATCTGAAATGTTTGGGAGTGGAATGCCTCATCCTGGAAGCAGATGTGGTGGAAGTGAAGGAATTGGGAATAAGGGATAGCATTTTTGCAGGAAGGTGTGTGGAAGGAGGTTTATTCTAGCTAGCTATGGGTGTCGGTGGGTTTGAAATGGATATCGGTTTCGAGATGTTGCTTGTGATGGTGCTTATGATAATTTGTAGATTCAGTTTGTTTTATAAAGACAAGATGATATGACTGTGTTCAATCAGATCTATGCCTATTAGACTACAATTTTCAAAAATAGGATTCTCCGAGGTCTGTTGGAGTTTAGTTTTTGCCTGTGAGGAAACGTTGGAGACTTGTCAGATTGTTTGTACGCTTGTGGCTCTACATCAGGAAGGAAAACAGCGTGAGATTAATGCTTCATTTGAATTCCTTTAAAATATCTTGAAATGTGGTGCTTATAATGTGACAGCTATATAATGCAGATAAATATTTTCATGTGGAGTTGCATTTTTTTTCTGAATGTCTTGATTATTGGTGAACTGCTGGTGAGAGGCTGGATTTTTAGAGAATTTGTCTCCTGTTTTATGGGACAGTATGGATTTTAGGGTGCCTGAATTTGAATTCTCGTAGCATCAGTCTCTATCCATGCATACAAAAACCACACCCTCAGCCCTGGGGTCTAACTGCATTGTTTGAACACCAGGCTCCTTAGCATGACTAACATTTTTTAATACGAAGAAAACAAGTCACTTTTTACCAAACAGAGGAGGCATTTCTGAACAATCCGAAGATTTCAGAACTCTCCTGTGTTATAGACTTAATTTATCAACACATTGCCTTCCTTGTGCTAATTCTATTATCAGATTTGGAACGCCTCGATTAGGTATCAGATTCTTAGGTGAGAGTTGTGTTCAGTATCTTTTTGAAAGGATTCTCTGTCTAAGACCACAATGATATTGTTGCCAACTTCTGTATCACTGAGCTGACAATGTTGGTTTGGTTAGCACCAGGAGCATGGGGGCAATCCATCTTGACACATAATCACTTTCACTCTGGAAACATTTTATAGACGTGAAAATGAAATGTAGCTGGAGTTTGCAAATTGTGGCAGTTGTTTTTGTGGTTCACTATAACCATAAATAGAACACAATGCAGATGGATGGTGTACTTGAAAAGGGGACTATTTTATTGTGCATTCTCTTTTCCCCATAGTCAATTTGAGACTGCCTCTCCTACCACCTACTCTGGGTTACCTGATGAGCTCTCTTAAAGGGACTAAGCAAATCCAACTCCATACATAACAGCTGTTTTGCACCTTTGCCCCTTGGATGTGCCAGCAGGTGTGAATTCCACACTTTCATCCATCAGGCTGCCACTGACTCTGACAACCCTGGGCATTGACCCAGCTATTCTTCATGTTGCATTGCACATCTACTAAGTGATGACAGCAAGTGCAGTATAATAGTGGGATATGCCTGGCCACTGGATAATCCCCTGGCCACCACCCAGAGCCTTGATGTTCCCCATGGCACTGTCCTGAAAGCCTGTCCCCACAAACCCCCACCCAGGCCACCAACGTGGAGAACCACTACATTGATCTTTGCCACTAACTGTCCTCCATGAAACATAGCATTGCAACTTAATGATACCCACCATGCTCCTCTGTGCTCCCCGTGGAGGTCGCAGTGGGGCCTCTGACCAGAAACTAATCCTTCGATAGAACCCTCTGATGCTGTTCCATGTACCATTCTCACCAACCTAGATTTCAAAGAACAAAGAACAAAGAAGCCTACAGCACAGGAACAGGCCCTTCGGCCCTCCAAGCCTGCGCCGATCAAGATCCTCTTTCTAACCTGTCATCTATCTTCTAACGGTCTGTGTCCATTTGCTCCCTGCCCATCCACGTACCTGTCCAAATATATCTTAAAAGACGCTAACGTGTCTGCGTCTACCACCTCCGCTGGTAACGCGTTCCAGGCGCCCACCACCCTCTGTGTAAAGAACCTTCCATGCATATCTCCCTTAAACTTTCCTCCTCTCACTTTGAACTCACGACCCCTAGTAATTGAGTCCCCCACTCTGGGAAAAAGCTTCTTGCTATCCACCCTGTCTATACCCCTCATGATTTTGTAGACCTCAATCAGGTCCCCCCTCAATCTCCATCTTTCTAATGAAAATAATCCTAATCTATTCAACCTCTCTTCATAGCTAGCACCCTCCATACCAGGCAACATCCTGGTGAACCTCCTCTGCACCCTCTCCAAAGCATCCACATCCTTTTGGTAATGTGGCGACCAGAACTGTACACAGTACTCCAAATGTTGTTGAATCAAAGTCCTATACAACTGCAACATGACCTGCCAACTCATGTACTCAATGCCCCGCCCAGTGAAGGAAAGCATGCCGTATGCCTTCTTGACCACCCTATTGACCTGCGTTGTCACCTTCAGGGAACAATGGACCTGAACATCCAGATCTCTCTGTTCATCAATTTTCCCTCGGACTTTTCCATTTACTGTACAGTTCACCCTTGAATTTGATCTTCCAAAATGCATCACCTCGCATTTGTCCGGATTGAACTCCATTTGCCATTTATCTGCCCAACTCTCTAGTCTATCTATATTCTGCTGTAATTTCTGACAGTCCCCTTCACTATCAGCTACTCCTCCAATCTTAGTGTCATCAGCAAACTTGCTGATCAGACCACCTACACCTTCCTCCAGAACATTTACATATATCACAAACAACAGTGGTCCCAGCACAGATCCCTGTGGAACACCACTAGTTACAGGTCTCCAATTTGAGAAACTCCCTTCTACTACCCTCTGTCTCCTGTTGCCCAGCCAGTTTTTTATCCGTCTAGCTAGCACACCCTGGACCCCATGTGACTTCACTTTCTCTATCAGCCTGCCATGGGGAACCTTATCAAGTGCCTTACTGAAGTCACACTCATCCCTGTCTCACTCTCATTTCTTCTGCTTTTACTGTGTTCCAGCCTTGTCCCCACCCATGCATCATGTCCCCCCCCCCCCCCCCCACCCCCTCCACCCTCTAGTGAGGTTGACAGTGATTCTGCTGCTTGGCACAACAGAACCCCCTTACCTTGCACCCTCCTTCATCATCGATGGACATTTCCCCGAGTGGCAGAAGAAGATTGCACACGACAGAGTCAAACCTGTCGATGATCTTCAAGTACGTAACTCTGAAGTGATGTCTGAGCCAGGCAACAATGATTACCTCTGATGCACTGAGCTGCTTAGGCAACCCACACAAAGAACAAAATATTCCTCTTTATCAACACAACGACAACATTAATTATGAAGTTGACAATACTCCCTAGGTTAACAAGGTGTAGAGCTGGATGAGTGCAGCAGGCCAAGCAGCATCAGAGGAGCGGGAAAGCTGATGTTTCGGGCCTAGACCCTTCTGAGGGTCAACCTTCCTGCTCCTCTGATGTTGCTTGGCCTGCTGCGTTCATCCAGCTCTACACCTTGTTATCTCAGATTCTCCAACATCTGGAGCTCCTACTATCACTGAATACTCCCTAGGTTGATCTGTTAACTTTGGCCAGAGCCAGAGTGAACAGTAACTATCAGCAGTTGTGGAGATAAGCTACTACAAGCATTAACTAAAAGATTAGAATCCAGACATGGCCTGACAGCTTTATGGAAATATCTACGAAGACTCATTCGTTTTGGCCATTTGGAGACAACATTGGTATATCTCAACAAGTCAATTTCAAGAATAAACAAGTCCCGATACCAAAAGGATTACAACATATCCATGTCATGCTAGGGTCACATGGGTATTGAACACACCAGACAGTGAGTGTGTAAATCTGTGTGCTGGCGCAGTGATGAATCAGGGTGTTCGATTACACATGAATACATGTTATCAACACCGGCTATGGAGGAAGTCTCTATTTTCACATAATCTTCTGTCCATTGCTTGGATGGAAGTAGCAACAGATCAATTTACAGTGTATGGGGAGGATTATATCCTTATGATAGCTTACTTCCCTTAAATTCACTGTGCTTGATGGCTTAGCAATGCAATGAACATGACAGTCAGAAATGATGAGGGCTATTTTGATGTCCCAGATAAGATAGGACCTGACAGCAGACCACAGTACACACCAGCAAGCCAGTTCAAGAGACTTTACACTAAGTGGGGGGTGACCCCCTATCACATCATTGTCCCTGTGTCAAGCAGAGTAAATGGCTAATGCTTTACAGCCATCCAGAGGCAGGTAAGACTAGCATTGCCCAGCAACCAGCAATGAAAGCATTCCAAGCTTCAGGATGTTTTTGTCCAAGTACAGAGGAGAATTAAACGGGTACATGACGAGTGAGTAGATAAGGAACTACCAAAAGTGTGCAACAGGCAGCGAGTGTAGGTTAGAAATTTGGTAACATGAATATCTACTTGAGAAAATTTACCTTTAGAAAAGGGAGATATTGTGTTGTGTCATGCAGTCAGTATACCTTTAAGGTGGATGCTCATGATGTCATCACTCTATCATAGCGTGTTATCTGACCGTATAAAGGTTTCAGAATCTGTCTTACTGCAGGGATTCTTGAAGCATGACATATTTGTTTGGAAATGCTCAATGTTGCTCTTTTGTAATATAACCTTTTAATAATAGTTGGCAGTAATAACAGTCTGGTAGGTTTGTTAATACAATGGTATCCACATCCAGTGTTTATGAGGAATAATGTTAGCATTGCCACATTCAGTAAAATATCTTGCTGGAAGCAAACTCATATTGTCGGCAGAAGTGGGAATACAGCGGGGATTGGGTATGCTACCAACAATCTAATTATTTGCCTTTCCTGCCTTCACCTCTGGGAACAAAATATTTCACCTGTTGTGTTGAAACTGTAATATTTTGCTCCAGGTGTAGAAGCTTAGAGACTCGGAGCAGAAGTAGGCCATTCATCCCATCAAGCCTGCTTTGTTATTCAATTTGATCGCAGCTGATCTTTTACCTCAATGCAATGCTCCCACTTTCACTCACATACCCTTGATGCCTTTTAAATCTAACAAAAAAGCTATCTTTTTCTCAGTGACTGTGGTCAAGAATTCCACAGGTTCACTGCCCTTTGAGTGAATGAATGTTTCCTCATCTCAGCCCTAATTGCTCTACCCCATATCCAGAGACTGTGTCCCCTGGTTCTAGACTCCCTTACCAGGGAAAACACCCTTCCTAAATCTAGTCTCTGCATTCCTGTTAAAAGCTTTTGCATTTCAGTCAGATCTCCTCTCTGAACTCTAATGAAGGCAGGCACTGCCGAATCATAGTCCTTATCATAGTCCTGCCATCTGCCTAGTGTCAGCCCAGTGAACCTTTGCTGTACACCCTCCATGGCAAGTATATTTTCTCTTAGGAAAGGGGATCAAAACTGCACACAATGCTCTGGATGTGGTCTTGCCAAGGCCCCGCATGTCTGAGGCATCTAGCTGTTCAGTAGCTGAGAGATCCTGGGCAGAATGACTGTGTGTGATAAAGCAACAGGATGCAATGATTTTATCCCTGATGAAAATGGAGTGTTTCTTCTTGTTGGATGCTTCAGTGATAAAGGACAAACTATTAACAAGTCTGACAGTGAAGGTCAGACGTGCCAAAGGCACTTTTGGTGTCCTAAGCCAACAATGAGTGGAAAGATGATCAGCTCTTCTGGCTGAGAAACCCATATGATATAATAACTGTTTTTGTGTTGTGACAACAGTTCAAGAATCTATTAAGGTTTTTGATACTGCTTGTGTCAGCTTGATAATAAAACATTTACAATGCAACAGTAAGATTGCGGGCTGGCACTGAGAAATCAGGGTTTTCTGTTCTGATGAAGTGTTCTGACTTATCTCTTCTTCATCCACCTTCCACTTAAAGGAAGACAATGTCTGATTGAAACAAAAGACAAATGTTGGGAATATTGAGCTTTAAAAACATGTGAACATTCTGTTGGTGGGGTGGAGTCTAGAGACAGAGCTAAACTGGACCATTAAACAACACCCTGATGAATCGCATGCCAATCAGGCATCTTCGAGGACACCAGTGTGCCTTTTTCCAGAATTGGGACCCCTGGGAGCGTAGGCATCACATAGCAAAAGTTGCTGGCCAATCAGAGGCTGGATTTGGCAGTGTCAAATCGAAGAAGTTGTAGCTGGAAGTGTAGTCATGAGGTGGAGGGAGGAGTTCAACATAGCTAAGAGTAAGGTATGTGTTTTGTTGTGGCGACGGTTGGTTTTCAAGGGTAGGTGTTGTAGGGAGAGGAGCCTGGGAGGATTGGAGGGAATGGCAGGCTGGTGACAATAAATGGACATCCCTTTGCCTTATATTCATGCCTTCAATTAGAAACCTCACCTCAGTTGACAAGCAGCCACAAGCTTTTTGCCCCTTTATTCCCACTTTTCCTGGTCTCATCTGTTTAGTCTGGATATTAAGAGACATATTAAGACCAAGGCAATTTTAACAACAGAATATGCCAATGTTCTTTACAAAAGCAAAATACACTACAAACTACAGTAAAAATCCTTGCTGTGCAATGTTTACAATCACATGGATTTGTCGGAGGATCAGACCAGAGCCAGTAATCAACCTGTTCTGTTTTCACCTCTCGCTATTGACTAGGCGATCTCCTGAGCTGGGCTAATTGTCACTGTGCAAGGTTTGGCTTATACTTCCTCTCTCAATGCAGATAAGTTTTGTGTCTGAATCCTGATTCTGCCCAGTATTCAATGCTCAATCGGCATGACCGTCATCAAAGTGTCATGTTTTTCATGGTCGGATTGATCAATTAACTCATTAGGACATGCTGGTTTAGCCTAGAAAGAGTTTTATTTCTGTTTTGATAATATATAAGGGCCACATTATCGTGTCTGATGCCCATTTTAAACCAAGACTTCATACTTTCAGAGTTATTGTGACAGTTCAGTCCATTTTTACTGAGTTACAGCACTTAATTAAACACACACATGCATTCCTTCAGATACAGAAACATTAAACCAGTGACTTTCTAACAATAAAGTCATAGAGTTGTATAGTACGGAAACAGGATCCATCCGTACCATCCAGACATCCTAAACTGGTCGAGTCTCATTTTCCAGCATTTGGCTCATATCTCTCCAAACCCTCCCAATCAGATACCCATCTAGATGCCTTTTAAATATTTTAATTGTACTAGCCTCCATCGCTTACTCTGGAAGCTCATTCCACACTTGCACCTCTCACTGCATGAAAAATTTTCTGCCTTAGGTCCCTTTTATATCTTTCCCCTCTCACGTTAAACCTGTGCCCTCTAGTTTTAGACTTCCCTACCCTTGGAAAAAGACCTTTGCTATTCACCCTATCCATGCACCTCATGGTTTTATAAATCATTAGGTAATCACCAGGTTTCATGCGTATTTAATTTACTTTCATTTTGGCGAATCCAGCAAATGTTAGATGCACCAAGAGGAGACATTTTGGTGACTGGACTGTTTGTAAGTTGATTAATCCAATTGGCGGAGGGGCCTTAGATGGTTGTTAATGGGCTACTTAAGAGCTTCAAGAAGTTGCCACATTGCAAAGTCAACCATGGGTCCTTCCACCCAGAATTTAATTCTGATAAGGGCAACAGGGATGGAGTATGCCAACATTTTGCTTTGTTAAACACCCTGTCCTGCTCCCAGCTCACCACCTCCAGGAGCAGAAGTTATGATCCAAACTGAATGGTAATCATGGCCTGAGGGTGACTGTTTTGGGAGGGAAACCTAAGAGGCAGTCAGAGAGTAAAACAGTCTGCACATAGAGGATTACATTCAGGAGCAGGGATACTGACAATGACACTGAGGTACATACTGAAGAATGAGAAATTGGGCAAAGATGATGGATTCAAAGTGGTCTCCTCGTCACAATTACTGGTGAACAGCATCAAACTGAGCCAAGACTTTCAACCATATGTGACGCAGACTAACCGTATTTAATGATTAGATGATGTTGGCCTTGGGCAGTATACAGTATTTGGGAAGGCGAACGTCAATGCATGTGGCAGTTGTGATTTGTGGGTATGGTCTTGCCTTGGAGCATGAAAGTTCTGGGTTTTAGTCTCAGGACAGACCTTGAGCAGAGGAAATTTGCCTAACCCTCCCGTGCAGGACTGACAGTGTGCTACATTGTCAGTAGGAGCTGGGTTTGTATGAGATGTTGACGTAAGGTCCAAGCTTTATGTGAAAAAGTTCACGTCACTATTTTGAAGAAGAACAACAGTGTTGTCCTAAATATCCAGGCTGATGTTTATCTCTTAATCACCATCAAATAAAGAAAACCTATTTAATGTTTCTTCATTCCTTATGGGAACATGTTGTGTGCCAATTGACTGCAGCATTTCCCACACTACATACAATTACACTTTAGAAAGTAAACACACCTTTGGCTCTCTCATTAGAAAGACACAGCTGGTGATGGTTTAACTTGAGGGTCACTGCACCCAGAGGAGGGGACAGTCCTTCATGGTAACTTCATCCGATATAGGAATGGAATCAACGGTGTTGACATTACTCTGCTTTGCAAACTAGCAAACACTAACGCTAACCCTTAACCGAATTCTAAAGCTAACCCTTAACTTGACCCTATCCCGAACCAGAAACCAAGCCCTGTCCCTACCCCTTGCCCTTACCCTTACCCTAACCCTAACTTCACCCTTATCCTAACTCTAACCCGAACCCTAACCCTAACTCCAACCCTAACCTAATCCTTACCCTAACCCTAACCCGAATCTAATCCTTACCCTAACCCTAACCCGAGCCTAATCCTTACCCTAACCCTAACCCGAACCTAATCCTTACCCTAACTGCAACCCGAACCTAATCCTTACCCTAACCGTAACCTAACCCCAACCCTAACCTAATCGTTACCCTAACCCTAACCCGAACCTAATCCTTACCCTAACCCTAACCTAACCCCAACCCTAACCTAATCCTTACCCTAACCCCAACCCTAACCTAACTCTTACCCTAACCCTAACCCCAACTCTAACCCTAACCCTAACCCTAACCCTGACCCTAACCCTGACCCTAACCCTGACTCTTATCCTAACCCTAACCCTAACTGACCTCCTCTCTTTACCCTTTAGAAGTATGTCTTTGGCTGTAAAGTGCTTTGGGCTGTTTAGCAATCATGAGAGATACTGTATAAATGCAAACATTTTTTAGGAATCATTTTTACCAGGAAGGTGAAAGGGGTTAAGGCTTACATTCCAGGATAATGTGCCAATAGATTTTAGAAGTCTTCATTTTTACCATTTGTGAGCAGACCACTTCAGTCATGGTAAGTCCTAAGGGTAACAAGACGGGCCAGCTCAGAAACTGACTGAGGTCTCACACATTCAATATAGAGCTGTCCTGTTCAATCAGACAGTAAGCAAGATTTATCTAACCTGACCACTGTGATGGCAAACCCCAATAGATCCTGTAATGAACAATGCCTCAGACCCTGTAACAAACAATGTCTCAGATCCTGTAACCAACAATGCCTCAGATCCTGAACATCTGAAGTGACTCACCGTGCACTGCACAGTTTGCCTAAGGTCAACTATGGGGTTAAAAAGAGAAGGATTGTGAGTGAGAAGTTAAAAGTAATACAGGCTAAAGCATGGAGAGTGTCAAAGCAATTGTTCTACTCAATTTAATGGATAAACTATGACCCCCGCTAAATTAGTGATAGTAAGAACTGCCGATGCTGGAGAATCTGAGATAACAAGGTGTAGAGCTGGATGAACACAGCAGGCCAAGCAGTATCAGACATTTTCTGAAGAAGGATCCAGCCCAGAAACGTCAGCTTTCCTGCTCCTCTGATGCTGCTTGGCCTGCTGTGTTCATCCAGCTCCACACCTTGTTATCTCACACCCTTCCTAAATCGCTCTGTCGCTCTTAGAATGTGGGATAAATGCAAGAAATTGGGATGTTCACACTTTCAGTGGGTAATTAGTGCAGGCTCGATGGGCTGAATGGCCTTTTGTGCGCTGTATGGATATATGAATTTTACTCTCTCACCTGCTTAAAGACCCTTTGAAGGATATCTCTGTGCAGGAATATCATTAGAAACTTCGAGGAGTTTGAAACATACGGTGTTTAAGCACAAGATCTATGCAGGCTATTAACATATATTACTGATATTGCTAAATACATAAATGGGGGAGGGTATGTCTTAGCTGGTGCTTTCTTTTATCAGGCCTCAAGCTTATCTGATCTGACATCATCATGACATAGTTCCGTATGCACATGCTCAATAACTATTGTCAATCAATGCTTTACCTCACACTGCTCTCATATCACCTTACGCTGCTTCGCATCAAGCATGATTTGATAACATTTCTGGCATATTTCGCTGCCTGAGAGGCACTGTCAAAATACAAGATGTCATGTTGTGAGGCCAAAAAAACAGAAGAGAAGCCAAGGCTGAGGTGATCAAAGAGTTGTTTCTTATTAACTAGACTTGTACTAAACAGGAAGGAACATAAATGGAAAACAAAAGAACAAGAATGCTACTTGTTTTTTCTAAAAGCCACGCAGAAGATCAGAGTGTAATAATTCACATTGTACAAAACCTGAGGATTGAAGGTGCATTGAGGACATGAAAAATGCAACGTGGAAGTTGATTCAGAGTAAAGGAGGCATTATATGACAAAGCATTAGAGAGACAAAGAATGGTCTTGGGGAAATCACATTATATAAAAAGAAAGAGGAGGGGGCGTAGTGTTGCTAATCAGAGAGTGCATCACAGCAAGAGAAATGAAGGTTGCCGAGGAAGGTTTGTCGACTGAGTCAGTATGGGTGGAAGTTAGGAACAGCAAGGGAGCCGTCACCTCACTGGGGGTTTTCTACAGACCCCCAAATAGCAGCAGGGAGATCGAAGAACTCATAGGCCAGCAGATTGTTGAAAAGTGCAAACGTAGCAGGGTTGTTCTTATGGGTGACTTCAACTTTCCCAATATTGATTGGAACCTCCTTAGTGCAGATGGTTTGGATGGAGCCGTTTTTGTCAGGTGTGTTCAGGAGGGTTTCCTTACTCAGTATGTGGACAGGCCGACATGGGGAGAGGCCATTTTGGGTTTGGTGCTCAGCAATGAGCCAGGACAGGTGTCAGATCTCGTGGTGGGAGAACACTTTGGCGACAGTGACCACAACAGCCTCACATTTACCATAGCCATGGAAAGGGAAAGGAGCAGATACTAGGGGAAGATATTTAACTGGGTAAAGGAAACTATGACGCTATCAGACAGGAGTTGGGAAGTACAGATTGGGAACAATTGTTCCACAGAAAGGGCACAGCAGACATGTGGAGACTGTTTAAGGAGCAGTTGTTGCGAGTGATGTATAAATTTGCTCCTCTGAGACAGGTAAGAAGGGGTAAGATTAAGGACCCTTGGGTGACAGGTACAGAGGTGCTTCTTGTCAAAAAGAAAAAGGCAGCTTACGTAAGATGGATGAAGCAAGGGTCTAGCACAGCTTTAGAGGATTACAAGCTTGCTCGGAAGGAGCTCAAAACTGGACTGAGGAGGGCCAGGAGGGGGCACAAAAAAGACTTGGCAGGAAGGATTAGGGAGAACCCGAAGGCATTTTACTCATACGTGAGGAATAAGAGAATGATCAGGGAGAAGGTAGGGCTGATCAGGGATAGCGTAGGGTACTTGTGCATGGAGTCTGAGCAGATAGGGGAAGCCCTAAATGAGTTTTTTTCATCTATTTTCATGAAAGAAAGGGACCTTGTTGTGAATGAGAACTTTGAGGAGCAGGGAAACAGGCTTGAATAGATCAAGATTGAGGAAGTTGATGTGCTGAAAATTTTGGCAAATATTAAGATTGATAAGTCTCCAGGGCCAGACCAGATTTATCCTAGGTTGCTCCGGGAAGCGAGAGAGGAGGTTGCTAAGCAGCTGGTGAAGATCTCTTCACCCTCACTCTCCACGGGAGTTGTACCGGAAGATTGGAGGGAGGCAAATGTTCCTCTTTTCAAGAAAGGGAATAGGGAAATCCCTGGAAATTACAGACCAGTCAGTCTTATGTCTGTGGTCAGCAAGGTTTTGGAAAGAATTCTGAGGGATAGGATTTATGACTATTTGGAAAAGCATAGCGTGATTAAAGGGAGTCAGCATGGCTTTGTGAGGGGCAAGTCATGCCTCACAAATCTTATTGATTTCTTTGAGGAAGTCACTAGACAGGTTGACGAGGGTCGAGCAGCGGATGTGGTGTACATGGACTTCAGCAAGGCATTTGATAAGGTTCCCCACAGCAGGTTCATTCATAAAGTCAGGAGGTATGGGATACAGGGTGATTTGGCTGTCTGGATTCAGAATTGGTTGGCTGACAGGAGGCAGAGAGTGGTTGTAGATGGTAAGTATTCTGCCTGGAGGTCAGTGCTGAGTGGTGTCCCACAGGGCTCTGTTCTTGGGCCTCTGCTCTTTGTAGTTTTTATAAATGACTTGGATGAGGAGGTTGAGGGGTGGGTTAGTATGTTTGCTGATGACACAAAGGTTGGAGGTGCCGTTGATAGTATCGAGGGCTATTGCAGGCTTCATCGAGACATTGACAGAATGCAGAGCTGGGCTGAGAAATGGCAGATGGAGTTCAACCTGGATAAATGCGAAGTGATGCATTTTGGAAGGTCAAACTTAAATGCTGAATGTAGGATTAAAGGCAGGATTCTCGGCAGTGTGGAGGAACAGCGGGATCTTGGTGTTCAAGTGCATAGCTCCCTCAAAGTTGCCACCCAAGTGGATAAGGTTGTTAAGAAAGCATATGGTGTTTTGGCTTTCATTAGCAGGGGGATTGAGTTTAAGAGCCGCGAGGTTATGCTGCAGCTCTACAAAACCCTGGTGAGACCACACTTGGAATATTGTGTCCAGTTCTGGTCACCCTATTATAGGAAAGATGTGGAGGCTTTGGAGAGGGTGCAAAGGAGGTTTACCAGGATGCTGCCTGGACTGGAGGTCTTGTCTTACGAGGAGAGGTTGACTGAACTCGGACTTTTCTCTCTGGAGAGAAGGAGGAAGAGAGGTGACCTGATCGAGGTGTACAAGGTAATGAGAGGCATGGATAGAGTCGATAGCCAGAGACTTTTCCCCAGGGCAGGATTGACTGCCACGAGGGGTCATAGTTTTAAGGTGTTAGGAGGAAGGTATAGAGGAGACGTCAGAGGGAGGTTCTTCACCCAGAGAGTTGTGAGTGCATGGAATAGTTTACCAGTGGTAGTCGTGGAAGCAGAGTCATTAGTGACATTTAAGTGACTGCTGGACATGCACATGGACAGCAGTGAATTGAGGGGAATGTAGGTTAGGTTATTTTAGTTTTGGATCAGGATTATTCCACGGCACAACATGGTGGGCCGATGGGCCTATACTGTGCTGTGCTTTTCTATGTTCTATGTTCTATTAATGGATAAAAAGAGCCAGGTTATGGGATATCTATTACAATACAGATTGCAATAACAGCGAGACACTGATCAAAAGCTACATAATGGCGATATAATGTACAAGATTCCTAGTGGGGGCTTGATATGATGGATGCAGCAAGATAATTTCCCCTCTGTGAGAGCCTAGGACCAGGGTTCATAATCTCAGAGTAAAGCTTGGTCTATTTAAGACAAAGATGAGGAAGAACTTCTTCTTTCAAAGGGTTGTGAAAATTCTTTTCTGAAAAAGACTGTCAAGGCTGGATCATTAGATATATTCAAGATCAGATTTTTAATCAGTGAGGGAATCAAATATGATGGTTAAAAGGTAAGAATGTGGAGTTGAGGATTATCAGGTTCTCATTGAATAGCAGAGCAAACTCAATGGACTGAATGGCCTAATTCTATTCCTCATAGCCTTCTGTTTACAAGGGCAGAGTAATATAATCCCTTGGGCACTTATGATTCCCAAGGCAGCAAGGGAAGATTCACTAAAGTGCAGAGCTTTAAAGGTGTACGATTCGCTCCCTCTTAGCGCAAGAATGATGAAATCTTCAGCATAGAATGAGCACAACTTTGAGATGTATACATCTCAGCGATGATGGAACAGAGTCCAGAGAGAAGGTGACAACATTTATAGTTGGTAACTGATCAACAGAGATTTGTGAAAATGACTGAGCTCAGTATTGGAGAGGTCCATAAGGCAGTCTAGCACTCAGGCGTGAGTTCTTTGATAAAAAAGAGAAAAGTATGCTCGTATTTCTGTAGCATCCTACCTTGCTGAAAGATGAACTAAAGCTTGTCGCACCCAATGACGGACTTTTGAAGTGTGTTCACTGTTGTAATGTACAATCTGAGTTTATACTCACTGGAATTTAGAAGAATGAGGCGTGATCTTATAGAAACATATAATATCCTGATGAGACTGGACAGGTTAGATGTTGGAAGAATGTATGTGATGTGGGGAAGTCCAGAACTATGGGTCACAGTCTAAGAATAAGGGGTAAGCCATTCGGGACTGAGGTGAGGAAGAATTTCTTCACTCAGAGAGTTATGAACCTGTGGAATTCTCTCCCACAGAAAGCTGTTGGGACCAGTTCGTTAAGTATGTTCAAGACAGAGCTGAATGTCACCCGTACAGCTAAAGAGATCAAGGGGAGTGAGAGAAAGCAGGAGTGGGATACTGAAATTGCACAATCAGCCATGATCATATTATATGGGATTGCAGGCTTGATGGACACAATGGCCTACTCCTGCACCTATTTCCTCTGTTTCTATGTGGAATATTAGTAGAGCAATACAATAATAATAATTTATATGAACAATACAGCGTTGCTACTGAAGCTGGGATCCCTTTTAGTTCGGGACCATTTATTGATTTGTTAGTCTATCTGTTGTGATGACTGATGCTCCCTGTACCATCTGGAGCTGGGAGTTAACAGTAGCATGTGGCAAGTAACGTGCACTCAAAATGCTGCTCTCAACATGCTGTACTTAAATAGCTGCGATTTATCACAGTTCCTATTGTAACGAGCCACTGCATCCCAAATCCAAACCATCTAATTTCGTCTTCTTTGCAAGTGACAGCACAACAAATTCAGTACAGCCTTGACTGTGGTGGACAGCCCCTCTCCTAAGCCATGTTAATGCCCCAATTAATTTTAGTGCCAATCTTCCCCCTCACAACATGCAGCTAAATTGATTACTTTAGCAATCAAATTGATAATTGACATGAACACTAAAAATGATCAGATCAACATTCTGAGTGAGGTAAATTTCCAGCCACTATTACTGTACCATGGAAACAGAGGCACTTTGCTAACATCATTCCAGCTTCCAATTTGTTTCTCCCTCATAACTTCTGTCCATCTCTGTTTTACTGATTCAATTACTCTTATCAATAAACATGCCCCTATTCTTCCTGATGTCAAACTATTTCTTCCTTCCACTCTGTTAAAATCAGGCTTCATTTCATCTTCTCAGATTCTAACTCATAGTTTATGGACTCTTAATGCAAATACTTGTCCCTAATCTTTCTTTTTTCTTAAAGCTTTGATGTGTTTTGAGACTTTGTGCTTGACATCACTTATCTTTGCCTTCTAACCTCATCCTTTTCTCTTTTCTGCTGCACATTGACTGCTCACCATCAAAATTGTTCCATTCATTTCCTGGTGACAATGTCCCTCTGGTCACATAAACGGAAACAGAAGCTAATAATTCTTTGAGTGGCATTGAGTGATTTAGTGAAATTTTACACCTCCCCCGGGAGCAGGATGCAGGCCTAACATGGAGGGGCAAAGGCCTAGTGGGAGTATGGATAGAGTATTAATCTAGTAGTGAAGCTAATGGTCCGGAGACATGTGTCCAAATCCTGTCATGACAGGAGGTAAAATTTGAACTCGATTTTTAAAAAAATCTAGAATTAAGAATCTCATGATGACCATGAAACCATTGTTGATTTTTGGAAAGCCAACCTAGTTTGCTGATGTCTTTTAGGGAAGGAAATCTGCCATCCTTACTCAGTTTGGCCTACATGCGACTCCACACCCACAGCCATATGGCTGACTGTCAACTGCCCTCTTGGTCAATAAACATTGGCCTAACCTGTGACCCCATCAACCTGTGGAATAAATTTTAATAAAAAGCAGCTTGGATGCCATGGAGATGGCACTGTAACCTTTCCAAAAGTGGGAGGGAAAGATCATGTGTTCCACTCACTCAATGTGGAGTGAACATTTTTGGGCCCGTTTCCAACATTGTTGGCTTTTTTGACATCAGCAAGGAGTGCCCCTGCCATTTGACCAACTGTTACCCATTTTGTGGTACGATTGTTTTGTATTATTCACATATCCTGTGCCAAACAGATGTCTCCCTCACTCCCATGCTCTGTGGGACTCCCACAGCAGTGTGGTCAATCCCGCACTCACAAATCCACTCCCTCCACTGCTGCTAGCTAGGACCAGCTGGCAGAAGATGCCAACTTATCTTCCTCTCAGATTCAATCGACCATCATTGTTAAAGAATACATGTATTATTTACCCTCCTGATGTCTCCGCTAAGACTACCAAATTAAAATTTAGCCCATCAGATAATACAGAGAAGGAGGCCATTCAGAGCCCGTGTTAGCTCTCCGCAAAAGCCACTCAGCAAGTCCACTCCCTGCTGTATGATGGTCTGATACGACTGAAAGCCCTTGCTTTTATCTGGGAATTATTGAGGTAGGTTAACTTAGGTGTTCTTGGGCAGATAGGACAGACAATATTCCAACACCTGACTGAACCCAGACTGAACACAGGGTTTTGAATTTTATAGTCCTTTTGCTTTCTGTCTCTTGTTCTCTTTCTCTCTCTCTCTCTCTCTCTCTCTCTCTTTCTCTCTCTCTCTCTCTCTCCGGCTTTCTTTCTGCCAGTTCTTTTCCCCTCTGGGATGGGACTCATCAGAGGTGCATGGTGGGCTTGCTGAGGGACTTAGCTGGCAGGAAAAAGGCAGCATTCCTGCATTGAGGAAATTGCAGAAGCAGGTGAATATCCAATGACTGACAATAGTTGATCAATACTCAGCACCATTTGTGACTCCTCACATATTGAAGCTGCCAATGTCCAAATGCATTAAGATATGGCTAATATCCTGGCCTGGGCTAACAACTGGCAAGTAACATTTGTGCAATTGCTAGGCAGTGACCATTTCCAAAAAGGGAGAATTTACCCACTGTCCCCTGAAATTTAATGGTGTCACCATCATTGAATCCTTCACTATCAACATTCTGGGGTTTGGCATCCCAGAAACCCATATAAATCCTATGGCCACAAGAGCAGGGCAGAGGCTGGGAATATTGTGGCAAATATTGCAAACTCATCTCCTGACTCCCTAAAATGTATCCACTTTCACAATTCAGGAGTGTGATGGAATACTCCCCACTCGCCTGGATGAGAACAGCTCCAACAACACTCAAGAGAAATGACATCGGCCAGGATAATTCCAGATCATTTCCATTGAATTCAAAGTACACCACCTGCAATAATGGTATACAAACCCGGGTCCCCGGAACATTACCTGGATTTCTGGATTAATAGTCTAGCGACAATATCTGCTAGCCATTGCTGGCCATAGGAGATGAGAAAGGTAAAGGAAACTCGCTATTGAGTTTGAAGCGGGGGCAAGTTTGATTGTTACAGCGAAATGCTTCAGCAGGTACCTTGCAAGTTGAGCAGAGCATGATGGTCCTGGTATTTTGTGTGATTTCAGAATTGTTAACTATTGTAGATTGTAGAAATCATTGTACCACTGATACAGCCAGACTGGCCTGGAAGCCTCAGTATGAACATCATTTCACACTTAGATTTGTCACAGTGCATCAACCGTCTCAAACAGAAAGAATAATAAGGCAGTAAATTGACCTCTATTACATTCAGGATCATGAAATGTACCAAGGGATTTAAACAGGGAAGACAGCAATTTCATCGAACGTCAAATCAGTCCTGGCTCAGTGAAATAAAGTGATCTATCTTGATGCCATGTGGAATTTGGGGATTATCCCTGAAGCTCTCGAGAATATAAAGCTTATCCCTTCAATGGGAAGGACCTCATGAATTTAGTGACATACGATGTTGCATAGCTCAGTGATTCATTCGATGTTATTTTCTGAGAATGAACCGAAGAATATCATCAGGGGAGCCATGGATATTGGGGCCATGACTTATCTCAGGTGTTCTGTACATGATATTTTCAAAAAAAACTTTCTATTCTTAAGCTGCTGATGGGAAAAAAAAGGATCCATTCAGCAACACTGCTATTTTTGTTGTAACATTGGTGATTGTGACTAGAAGGCAGAGATACAGTGAATAAATAAAAGCATTTTGTCATTTCTGAGCTGTGTTGATCCAATGGTCCTGCTGCTAATCATTCAGTCAAAATCCGATACTACATCCACTCTGCACATTGAATAGAAGACAGTTCTTTGACTGTGAAAAGAAGCGCATCTGAGTCAGATTTTAGCCTCTGGTGATGTCTGTACAGATTTTGTAGAATCCCTACAGTGTGGAAGCAGGCCTTTCAGCCCAACAATTTACACCAACCCTCCAAACAGCATCCCACCTACTTCCACCTCCCCAAGTTGCTGTAATCGAACCCAAGTCTCTGGCACAGTGAGGCAGCACTGAACCATAGTGCCAGCCTACACCTTGATGGGAATACAGAAGAAGAGTGAGATTCTGCAGAGGTTTAATTCCCCTCACTCTCCCTCATAGTCAATGGTAACACATCAGTTGTTCTCCTGACTGGAAATAGCCTAACAACATGTTGCAGGTAGACATTACAGGCAGTCATTCCATTATCATAAGGGCATCAGTATGACTCAGTCTGAAAGCAGTGAAAGAGCAAATGAGAAAGCACATGATCTGTATATAAGGATATCGGTTTGATTTCCCAATGGGTGAATTAACGTTAAGTTCCGCACCTGGGAAATTAAATTGAATTTTATGCTGTAACAGGTTGAACTTTATCTGTGCTAATTCTTGAAAGCAATCAACTGAGAACAGCCCACGTGACCCCTCATCCTCCACCCCCTCTTTTAGCTTTGTTTATCAAGCTTCAAGTTTCTAATTCTGGTGAAGGTTCCACTGTTGGCCATTTGCTGTTCCTTAGGGATGCGATTTGCATTTGGACAACTTGTTGCTTTTGATCCAAATAGGGAAAACAGATTGTTTCCCTCTGAGATATGGCCAGCGTAATGGTGAATGTCCCTTTATTCATTCATGGGGTGATGGCGTCACTGGCCAGGCTGCATTTATTGCCCATCGGGAATTTAAGAGCCAACCACATTGCCGTGGATCTAGCACCAGGATCCATTGGATCAACACATGTAGACCAGATCAGGCAAGGATGGCAGTTTCCTTCCCGAAAGGGAAGTAGTGAACCAGATGGGTTTTTCCCAAACATTAGCAATGGATCCATGGTCATCAATAGACTCTTAATTCCAGATATTTATTGTAAACAAATTCCACCATCTGCCATGGTGGGATTCACACCTAGGTCCCCAAAGCATTATGTGGGTCTCTGGATTAACAGTCCAGTGATAACAGCACTAGACCATCACCTCCCCCTTGTGTAAAAAAGGGTGAGAGTGGAAAATAATTTAAGGTCAGGAAAAGGCCATCTGATTTTCCCTTTGGGCCTTAATTTTCAGAATCTTTGCTCTGAGTGGTGACCAACCTATTCCCATATATTTACTCATCATTAACAACCTGACTCGCAACTCACCCTGTTCACAATACAACTCCAAATTGCATATAGCACAGAAGCAGAGCCTTTGGTCCAACCAGTCCATGATGGCCATAATCCCAAATTAAATTCATCCCACCTGTCTGTGCTTGGCCCATATCCCTCCAAACATTTCTTATTCATGTACTTATCAAAATGTCTTTTAAATGTTGTAACTGTACCTGCATCCACCACTACCTTTGCAAGTTCATTCCACACACGATCCACGCTCTGTTTAAAAAATGAAACTAGGTGCTATAAGAATTTGACAGGTGAAACAAAGGATGCCCCTGATGGTTACAGCTCACTGAATCCTTGTCCCACCCATCAGGGAGCTAGTTCCTCTGCATGATGTCCCCTACGTGCCTTATGGTCACCATCTTCTCAATCCTTCAGCCCAGCAACTAGGAGGCCTCCAATCTAACCATCTCTTTATGCTCCCTTTAGGCGTGACTCGGGCACCAGCTCAGATCTTCAACACGTTTCTTTGGAGTTGACAGATGCCTATGACTCGTATGTTTCAACCAGGTCGCCTGCCGCACAGGAACATTGATACTTTCATGCACTGATGGTCCAGGGATGGGCCAGTCTTTCTGTCCTGGGACAAAGGGAGGGATTGAGGATGATAGAAATGGGCTCAATGACAATGCAGGAGCAGGAGAAAGGGAGAGCTGTCCCCCATAAGTAAGAGGGAAGCGTAGAGTGCAGAAATGATTGACAGTTTAGAAAAATGAGGTGGCTGAGTACGCCTGATAGATGCAACCGTGAGGGTCATAGCCCATGAGGCTGGATGAGATGCATGCGCAGTAGCAGACAGAAAATGGTGGCCCTCAATCTCACACCAGAGTCATGGAACCCAGACAAGACTGAGGTGGTGAGCTCTTCCATATGGATCGCCACAAAATCCCCTGGGAAAGATGCTCAACAACGTGGTTGCACAATTAATGAGGTGGCATGAGAAAATTTACCAAGGTCTGTGGCAGACCAAAGGCCATGAAACTTATTCATCATTCCCTGGTTTATCTACACATGGGAAAATTCAACCCAGGCAACTTACTTAATAGACAGGATGATCACGTCATTGAATGGAACCCCTGCATATTCAACATCTACAGAAAGGGACATTGGATAATCAAGACAGAGAGAGAGAGACACTTTAGGAGCTGGGGGTATCCAGATATTAAACCAATGGACAGACACGAACAATATCAAAGGGGCCAACTGAAGATTGAGTTTTATTTCAAATTGGGCTGAAATCTAAATGGGAGAAAGTTCTGTTTTCGACCTGTGTCTTTGAATATCAGTTGTGGGAATAAGTCAGTGACGATGTGCTGTCCCTGGAGGGGCTTGCAAGTAAATTCACGCGAAAGAGACCAGGAGTCAAAGGATTAAGTGAATGAAGATGAGATAAAAAAAACTTGTGTTTGCTTGAATGTGAAAAACTGAAAGGGTGGTCTAAAAGATAATTCCCCACAGGCCGGCCTTAAACCTGGATATTTTCAAATGTATGCAACTTTAGTCTGCACAAATACTTGCACCCTGAATCATCAAGAAAGGCTGAAACATGTGTTCTGAGATCAAATTTTATCCCAATTCTATCTGTTTTTGATGTCAATAGAGTAAGGTAGGATTTGTTGCCTGATAACGGGAGTTGAAATAACTCCCCAAACACCGGTATTTTGTCACCAATCACCCTTTATTTACACATGGAGAGCCCTTGACACTGATCTAGCTCCCTCAGAGCCAGCTCTCAGAGTGAACAGAAACCCTGATCTTCCTGTTCTTATCTGTCAGCCAGGGCTCCCTGATTGGATCAGATTAATAGCTCCCATCAGGGAACTCATATTCTACGGGATCCATGTGACTGATCTTATTCCAATTATTACATCATATTCCTTTATCACGTAATTCCAGGATATATTGGGAGGATGGGAAGATAATGGATACATAAAGGAACATTTTACTGTGTGGTGTTCATGGTATAGAATGGAAATGCCAGTTTGAATATTGGAAGGCCAATTGGGAATAATCTGTAATGGACACTTAAACCTTCACTTCCAGCGTTCCATCATATACTTTTGCTCAGGAATGGACAAGTTTAAACTTTACCCCACAATGAAGTATGCTAGAATCTCATCACTGATTTATCCCCCATCTCTGAAGGGTTGAATGGCCTGTTTCTGTGCTGTAATAATTCTGTGATTCCATGATACTCCATTTTACAAAGTTAACTATACTTGACATTGTATAGATTGAGGCTGAGGTTAACTGGATAACATAAATTTCAAATGATTCTGAGATGTGAAATTTCCTTCCTGCCTCAGTCTGTCAGGCCTCCTATTTTGTGGGTGTTTCACACTCTACTTAAATCTGCTGCATTTTTAAAAAATATGTTCCTTTATTGTAGTATAATGAGATTTGCATAAATTATGGCAATGTAACTGTGGTGATGGCTCTGGCATGAATAAAAGAAAAGACAGATAACAGGGAAGTCTACAATGAGCATGTGAAGAAAGAGGTGTGGACATCACACTACAGGGCTCTATCTGAGTACCCACTGTGTAGAGGTGTAATAAAAGGACTCTGTAAAGAGGTCAAGAGCTCTACTCAGAGATAAACAGCAAATTGGCTTCAGGGCTATATATGTGTAAACACTCAGAAGCAACAGAATAACAAAGTGTGGAGCTGGATGAACACAGCAGGCCAAGCAGCATCTCAGGAGCACAAAAGCTGATGTTTTGGGCCTAGACCCTTCATCTCTGATTTCAGCGTTGGAGGGTTTGAGCTACAGGGAGTAGGCTGGGCCTATTTTTCCTGGAGCGGAGGAGGCTGAGGGATGCCCTTATAGAGATTTATAAAATCATGAGGAGCATGGATAGGGTGAATAGCTGAGGCCTTTTCCTGAGAGTGGGGGAGTCCAAAACTGGAGAGCACAAGTTTAAGGTGAGAAGGGAGAGGTTTAAAAAGGACCCAAGGGGCATCTTTTTCACGCAGAGGATGGTGCGTGTATGGAATGAGCTGCCAGAGGATTTGGTAGAGACTGGTGCAAATACAACATTTAAAAGGCATCTGGATGGGTACATGAATTGGAAGGGTTGAGAGTGATTTTGGCCAAATGCTGGCAAATGGGATTAGAATTATGTTCTGCTGCAGCAACATGACTGCAGAGCAAATAAACACTCAATGTACAAATGGAACATTGGTAACAAAGTGATTCATTGGAATGCACAGGGGCAAACCATCCCATCAATCACAGCAGACCACAGGTTCATTATGCATGTAACATGCTAGCCCTATTGAAACAAGGTCAATGCAAATACAGGCACCTTGTAACACTGAGCCTAAAATGAACAGCACAAAGACTTGGCCGTTCATTAATGTGGAGGCTCTTTTTACAGCATGGGACTTTCTGGAAAGGGATATTACTGCTGAGGTGTTCTTGTTGAGAACAAATGATAGGACTCAGCCTGTGAAGGTCTTCAGAGCGGCCTTGTTGCATAAAGTGCACTTAGCTGTTCCTTCTAAGTCTGGATCTTTGAACGAAATCTGCTCCCTCAGGAAAGGCGAAATGCTGGGAAATCAGGAAGCTAATTTCATTGGGGATAATAACTTTCCTACCTCTGGACGAGAAGGCCTGGGTTCAAGTGCCACCTGCTCTAGAGGTGTGTAATAATATTTCTGAATGCGTTGATTAGAAAAATAGGTTAAATTAAAAAAAACAAAAAGTGCTGTAAATCGCAGGCAGCACCCATGGACAGAGAGTAAGCTAATGTTTTGAGTCTGGACAATTCTTCATCAGAGCCCATCTAGACTCAAAATGTTAGCTTGCTCTGTGCCCATAGATGCTGTCTGATCTGCTGTGATTTCCAGCAGTTTTTGATTTCCAGAACAGATTCTATCATCTGCAGTAATTTGAGATAACAAAGTGTTGAGCTGGATGAACACAACAGGCCAAGCAGCATCTTAGGAGCACAAAAGCTGACATTTTGGATCTAGACCCTTCATCAGGGGTCGAGGCCTGAAACATCAGCTTTTGTGCTCCTAAGATGTTGCTTGGCCTGCTGTGTTCATCCAGCTCCACACTTTGTTATCTCGGATTCTCCACCATCTGCAGTTCCCATTATCTCTGCAGTAATTTGCACCTCTTAAAAATTAAAATGCTAGATCAATGCTTTTGCCATGTTTCTCTAAGATTGGGATTGAAAATAGTCCACAGCATATCTGCCCTTTTTTGATATTCACTGAGGTACACTTTCACTTAATAGCAGGTACGATTTACACCTCAGTGAACATAGATCTGGAACTAACAGTTTTATCCCAATTTCTAACAATGATATCTCAAAGCGCAGCCTAGGTTTAATATCAGTGGCTCTACAATTTGAAGCACAGACAGGAGCTTTATTGGTAGCAAAGGTTGTGTGTAAGGCACACCTTATTACAAGCGTGAAGTGACAAGTTTTATGTTGGAAAAGATGGTCACACACTGACCTGTAAACATTAACTCCATTAAACCTGCAGTCCAATGTCAAGTTGAGGGAGTACAGGATTGTTAATGGTCCCATTGGTAAGGATTTCATGAGGTAGTCAGAAAGGAGCAGTCTTCATAAACATTCCTCGTCTCATGAGAAAAAAGACATCAACCTGATAGGTTGGCCTCCCTGTCAACAAAGAATATTTCCAACCTGCTGAGTACTTCCAGCATCTTCTGTTTTAAGTGTCATCAAAATAAAGCTTATTGATTGGTCACTTGTCTCACTTGGGATCTTCCTTTATACAGTTGTCCTGTAGTGCATGCCCATCAAACCATAATTCTTGCACATTAACACAATTCATTGGCCCAGATTTTTGTGGGTGAGATTTAGCTGTGGAAGCTCCAGCTCCAATGTGAACAAGCTCTAGCTTTGCCACTTGGGGAAATGGGATGGTCATGGCTTATGCATAGGGAACTTCAGACCAAGCAGAACGATATTAAATCAGTGCTGAATTCAAATAAACCTCATATTTCACTGTTAGATGGGTCATAACCAACAGTAGGGGGCAGTGATGTCAAGAATGTTCAAAGTAGGTGCAAGTACTTCTTAATGAGTGACTGTAAATGGTTAGCTTTCATGTTATTTAAATCCCTAGCCCTTTAAAAAGTCTCACTGTGTCAGTATGAGGCAAAATAACCTCAAGCTGTAAAGCTATTTGAATCTCCAGCCCTTTAAAATTAAAAATAGGTCATCTATATCAGTAAAAATGAAAAAATAACATGTTCTGGTAGCCAGCACAGCTATTTGTTGCCTTTTTTTATTTTCCAGGGGCTATCATTTCAGCATTACTGCCGTTTTCCACAAACTTAAGTTATTTCAGAGGGGCTTTGCACGCTTTTAAGAACTTTTTGATCGGATTTGGGTGTCACTGCTTGGGCCAGCATTTATTGCCCATCTCTGGCTGTCATGCAAAAGATCATGGTGGATTGTCTTCTTGAATAGCTACCATCCATTGGCTGATGTTGGACCTTCTGTGCTGTCGAGTAGACAATTTCAGGATTTTGACCCAGCAACGCTGAAGGAGCGGTGATGTATTTCCAAGTCAGGATGGTGAGCATCTTGGAGGTAGTTTGTGGAATTATTGAGAGGTCAAAGAGGTTAGTAAATGACGTCCTGCCTTTAATGTGGATTCTGCTCATTTTGTTAAGGTATTAGGTACGTAGGGAATTAAGAAGGTTTAAAAGTGATTTCATAAAAGTTATTTTTTCATAATAGTAAAGGCTGTGTAGATACTTATTTGAACTCAGCTTGGCTCCTAACAAATGGGATTAGATTTATATAGGATATCTGGTCAGCATGAATGAATTGGACTGAAGGGTCTGTTTCTGTCCTGTATGTCTCAATGGCTCTGTGACACACGGCTTAGTAAATGACCAGATAATCTGTCTTTAGTGATGTTGTTTGAAGGAGGTAGATTGAGGGAAGTGCTTACGATGAATACCGGATGAGTTTGACCAGAGTCATAGAGTCGTCAAATCACAGAGAGGTACAGCATGGAAACAGACCCTTCATTCCAACTCATCCAGGTCCACCAGATATCCTAAATTAACCTAGTCCCATTTGCCACCTTTGGCCCATATCCTTCTAAACCCTTCCTATTCATGTAGCCATTTAGGTGCCTTTTAAATGTTGTAATTGTACCAGCATCCACCACTTCCTCTGGCAGCTCATGTCATACACACACCATCCTCTGCGTGAAAAAAGTTACCCCTTAGGCCCCTTTTAAATCTTTCCCCTCTCACCTTAAACTTATGTCCTCCAGTTTTGGACTCACCTATCCTGGTAAAAATGTCCTTGGCTATTCACCCTCCCCATGTTCCTCACCATTTGATAAAACTTGCTGAGGAAATACAGATACATATGAACAACACCCTGACTTTTTCTCCACCTTGACTCAATAATAAACTCTGTGCATAATAAAGACTGACAGTTCAGTGTATCAAGTGTGATCAGTATCGTCTGAGGTATTGACTTCCAGTCGATAGGGAAACATAAGACCTATTGATCTGCCTAAGTGGATATAAAGGTTCCTGTGGAAATATTCATAGAAGAGCAAGTGACAGTTCTAATGTCCGAGCCCATGACTGTGGTATCTGTAGTTCAGAAGTGCCCCAACAGAAGGGTGAGAGTTAAAATTTCAGATGACAATCCAGAGTAGTACTGAGTGAATGTTACACTGTTGGAGGTAATGTCTTCTGAATGACATATTAAACAAAGGCCTCAGATGAATCTTGAAAATCCCATGGTACTATCTGAAGAAGAGTAAAGGAGTGACTCTGATTAACATTTATCCTCCAAACAACAAAACTGAAAGAAAAATGGCCATTTACCTCATTGATGCTTAAGGGACATTTTGTATGTAAGTTGTCTGCTACAACAACCGCTAGAAAGTATCAAAAAGTACTTTAAAGTAAAAGAAAAGTACTTTATTAATCATGAGGTTATTCGGAAGACCCTGAGTTTGTGAAAAACCATGTATAGTTACATGTTTGTCCTTCCCTCAATCTACCTCCTTTAAACAACATCACTAAAGACAGATTATCTGGTCATTTACTAAGCCGTGTGTCACAGAGCCATTGAGACATACAGGACAGAAACAGACCCTTCAGTCCAACTCATTCATGCTGACCAGATATCCTATATAAATCTAATCCCATTTGTTAGCATTTGGCTCAAACCCCTCTAAACCCTTATTCATATAGCCATCCAAACACCTTTGAATTGCTGTAATTGTACAGGTAGTTCTACTGTAACACATTTTGTTAACGCAAATTGGCTGTAATGCAATTGATGAATATTGGATGCTGTTTGGATATGATGAACTTTCTGCTGTACAGATATAGTGATTTTCTATAGTGATTTCCCTACAACACAATTTTCTATAGCACGAGGTCACATAAGAACACAACTAATACGTAATAGGAGAACTACCTGTACCGGCCTCTACCCCTTTGTCTGGCAGCTCACTCCATACATGCACCACCCTCTGCATGAAGAAGTTTCCCCTTAGGCCCCTTTTATAGCTTTCCCTCTCACCTTAAGCCCTGTAGTTTTGGTCTCCCCCATCCTGGGAGAAAGGCCTTGGCTATTGTATGTAGGAGCTTAAGGCACAAATAAATAATTGGGTTTGCTTGATAATACAGTAACCGTGATTGTCCTTTAAGGGCAACTTTGGGAGATGTTGAGGACTCTATAAATATGTCTCTATAGATTCTAGATATATCCATAGGTTAGGAATTACGGATTATGCTTTAACAGGAGTTTTAAACCAATAGGCACTTGTGCCGATAGTTTTGTCTCATGTTTTCCTTGTCATGCCTCATAAATAGAGATAATACTGTGTTTGAAAGAGTGAATGAAGAACATTAAGCATTTCTGCAACTGGCCAAAGTTCAGATTTATTAATGAGAGGGACAGATGCATGTGCTTCAGTGATGGTGTCCGGTGGATGGTACATCTATGACACCATTAAAAACATCTGTTCGGAATCCAGTCCATGAAGAATGAATAAGCAAAAGAACTTGTATTCAGAGGGTGCCTTTCACTATGTTCCCAATGCCCTCAAATCACTTCAGAATATGAATATTAGTCTAAAGACTGCAGGGTGAGCTGAAATGAAGTTAATTGAAATTACGGAGAAAGAAAACATATGAAACCTGGTGATGACCTCATGATTAGAAATGTCACTGTTTTTAATGTGTTTCCATGTTTTGCTAAACAAATGTGTGCATTTATATTAAGTGTTGTAACTCAGTAATAATGGGCTGAATTGTTGCAGTAAGTCTGGAAAAGCTGTGGTTCTGCTAAAAATAGAGAGTGAATTAAATGCAACAATACAGACTATTTTTCAGCTGAATTTGTGTTTGCCATAGGACTGTGCTAAGTAAATATCATATGGTTGATTGTATGATATGAAGGTGGTGAGTAGACTGAATAAACTGACCTCAACTCAAAGCTTATGAAGTCCAAGAGTTCTTTCTAAGGAGACATAAGCAAGCTTTAATAAGCAAGTAATTAAAACAGGCCATGGTAGATAACTGTTATGGACTAGATCAGACCCCCTCAAAATATTTTAAGAAGATGGCCTGGACCCTAACTTTTTTCTCATTTTCAAGGCAGGTGTGAAGTGCATGTTCCAGATGTAATTTGACTGCTTAAATTACTTGATGCTAAGCAAAACACAATTTATTTAAATGCTGTAGTTAAAATACAGACAAAAGAAAGAGGAATTTAGAATAACAACTATTAGAAAGCTTAACAGATTAACAGATACAGTAACTATTACTAGTTAACTGTTCCAATATAATAACATGCCATAAACACATGTCTCGCCAAAGAGGTGGATTCAGACACAAATTCACACATGCAGTTCTCCAATACAAGAGGGGAGAAAAATCAAGAGAAAATTCAGAGAGGAAAGCAGCCAGGAGACATTCACTGAAACTTACAGCTTTTTTGAATCCCCAAAGGCTTCTGATGTTACTAAAAAAAAAACAAAATGCAGAAATTTGGACCTGTGAGATCTGGTCACAACCATTCAGACTGTTAGAAAAAAACCCAAGGCCTCCCAAGTTTTTTACACGAGTCATCTTTAATAGCCATTTTGTTACCTCTGCCTTCCAAACTCTCTTCAAAAAAAGGCAAAAAAATAGCCTTTAAAAGTGACAGGATCATCACAATGACACATACTTGTGTAGATTACCATTGGTCAAACTGGCCATTTGCTGGAGACTGAACAGTGGAAAATATTGTGTGCACAGTTTGTCTGTGCAAAACACAGGGCCGTATCAATGCTTGTTTCAGAGCTAGCTCAGGTCTGGTCAATAGCTGGAGGTTGCTGGAACAGAATGATCACCTGGTTCATTCTAATTCTCTGCCAAATTCACATGTACTGGTCACTTGTAATTGTAAATAATGCATGGGAAAGATTATTGCAATATTTTTGAAACAAACTTTGCTCTAATAAATAGTATTAGGGATGCTCTGTTGTTAGAACTGCCTTGGGCTATTGATATCAGTAGTAAACCTGATGGGGCATGAAAAGCAAGAATAAAATCATACAGTAAAATCCTACAGTGGTCAAGAAAGCATACGGCATGCTTTTATTCATTGGATGGGGTATTGAGTACAAGAGTTGGCAGGTCATGTTACAGTTGTCTAGGACGTTGGTTCAACCGCATTTGGAATACTGTGTACAGTTCTGGTCAACACATTACCAAAAGGATGTGGATGCTTTGGAGATGGTGCAGAGGAGGTTCACCAGGATGTTGCCTGGTATGGAGGTTGCTAGCTATGAAGAAAGGTTGAGTAGATTAGGATTATTTATGTTAGAAAGATGGAGGTTGATTGGGGGACCTGATTGAGGTCTACAAAATCATGCAAGGTATAGACAGGTGGATATTAAGAAGCTTTTTCCCAGAGTGGGGGACTCAATTACCAGGGGTCAGGATTTCAAGGTGAGAGAGGAAAGGTTCAAGGGAGATATGCGTGGAAAGTTCTTTACGCAGAGGGTAGTGGGTGCCTGGAACGCGTGGCCAGCAGATGTGGTGGAGGTGGGCACGATAGCGTCATTTAAGATACATGAATGGGCAGGGAGCAGAGGGATACAGGCCCTTGGAAAATAGGTGATAGATTTAGATAGAGGATCTGGATCGGTGCAGGCTTGGAGGGCCGAAGGGCCTGTTCCTGTGCTATAATTTTCTTTGTTCTTTAGTAACCAGTGGGGTTGTCCTGAAATATACCCATTGTTATAACAATCAGCAACTTAGCAATCGATTTCCATACAGTGAGGTCCCACAGACAAAAAGTGGTAAAAAGCCAGATAACTCTCAGTGAATGAAATAATCTGTACTGAGGGTAAAAATCACCTGAGTATTTAAATACCTGAAAGTATAAAAATGGAAAGCTGTTAAAGGGATGAAATCACAATACATGCTAATGAAATATTTATTGAATGCTATCAATCCATCCCAGTATTGAAGTGTAGTATTATCACCTCCTTTCACACTGCTGTGAGTGTTAATGGTATTGTGATTTAATGGTTTAATTTAACTGTCTATACTATTGGGATTATCCAGGATTAATGAGGACCAGTGAAAGATTAATACCGCCATCACATTGGAAAGTTGCAGTAAACTTTGCATGATCACTGACTACTTTCCCCATCAGTTTCTTCCTCTCCTTAATAGCCTTGTGTTTTTATCTTCCTGGCATGTACTTACACTGCGTAAAAACCAACTGGAGCCTCTCAGTGTCAGCTTTTGTGCTCCTTAGATGCTACTTGGCCTGCTGTGTTCATCCAGCTCCACACTTTGTTGTCTCGGACCCTCTCAGTAGGGTGGCATGGTGGCTCAGTGGTTAGCCCTACTGCCTGACTGTGTCAGAGAACTGGGTTCAATTCCACCCTCAGGTGGCTATCCGTGTGGAGTTTGCACAATCTCTCTGTGTATATATGGCTTTGCTCTGATTTCCTCCCACAGTCCAAAGATGTGCAGGCTACAGTGGTAATGGGAACTGCAGATGCTGGAGAATCCGAGATAACAAAGTGTGGAGCTGGATGAACACAGCAGGCCAAGCAGCATCTTAGGAGCACAAAAGCTGATGTTTCGGGCCTGGACCCTTCAAATTTTCCAGGGTATTAAAGTTGTGCTGGTCAGATAGATGAGCAATGGGAAATGCAGCATTACATAGAGGGGTGGGTTGCTCTGAGTAGGGTCAGTGTGGAATTGATGGGCTAAATGTCTTGCTTCCACACTGTCAGGGTTCTCTGATTATGATTCAACTAAACATCAAGGGAGCCATAGTCCCCATTGGGAGGCTGTTGAGATCTAAGTGCTAAGGAGTGGGTTACACTGAGCTTCAGTTTAAAATCATGTAGGTTGAAGGGATGACAGACAGCAGTTATGATGGTGAAAAGTACAGTGAGTGTGAATCTTCATTTTGCAAACCAGACACAAAACTGGCTGAGATAATGGGAACTGCAGATGCTGGAGATTCCAAGATAATAAAATGTGAGGCTGGATGAACACAGCAGGCCAAGCAGCATCTCAGGAGCACAAAAGCTGACGTTTCGGGCCTAGACCCTTCATCAGAGAGGGGGATGGGGGGAGGGAACTGGAATAAATAGGGAGAGAGGGGGAGGCGGACCGAAGATGGAGAGCAAAGAAGATAGGTGGAGAGGGTGTAGGTGGGGAGGTAGGGAGGGGATAGGTCAGTCCAGGGAAGACGGACAGGTCAAGGAGGTGGGATGAGGTTAGTAGGTAGCTGGGGGTGCGGCTGGGGGTGGGAGGAAGGGATGGGTGAGAGGAAGAACCGGTTAGGGAGGCAGAGACAGGTTGGACTGGTTTTGGGATGCAGTGGGTGGGGGGGAAGAGCTGGGCTGGTTGTGTGGTGCAGTGGGGGGAGGGGATGAACTGGGCTGGTTTAGGGATGCAGTGGGGGAAGGGGAGATTTTGAAACTGGTGAAGTCCACATTGATACCATATGGCTGCAGGGTTCCCAGGCGGAATATGAGTTGCTGTTCCTGCAACCTTCGGGTGGCATCATTGTGGCAGTGCAGGAGGCCCATGATGGACATGTCATCAAGAGAATGGGAGGGGGAGTGGAAATGGTTTGCGACTGGGAGGTGCAGTTGTTTGTTGCGAACTGAGCGGAGGTGTTCTGCAAAGCGGTCCCCAAGCCTCCGCTTGGTTTCCCCAATGTAGAGAAAGCCGCACCGGGTACAGTGGATGCAGTATACCACATTGGCAGATGTGCAGGTGAACCTCTGCTTAATGTGGAATGTCATCTTGGGGCCTGGGATGGGGGTGAGGGAGGAGGTGTGGGGACAAGTGTAGCATTTCCTGCGGTTGCAGGGGAAGGTGCCGGGTGTGGTGGGGTTGGAGGGCAGTGTGGAGCGAACAAGGGAGTCACGGAGAGAGTGGTCTCTCCGGAAAGCAGACAGGGGTGGGGATGGAAAAATGTCTTGGGTGGTGGGGTCGGATTGTAAATGGCGGAAGTGTCGGAGGATAATGCGTTGTATCCGGAGGTTGGTAGGGTGGTGTGTGAGAACGAGGGGGATCCTCTTGGGGCGGTTGTGGCGGGGGCGGGGTGTGAGGGATGTGTCGCGGGAAATGCGGGAGACGCGGTCAAGGGCGTTCTCAATCACCGTGGGGGGGAAGTTGCGGTCCTTAAAGAACTTGGACATCTGGGATGTGCGGGAGTGGAATGTCTTATCGTGGGAGCAGATGCGGCGGAGGCGGAGGAATTGGGAATAGGGGATGGAGTTTTTGCAGGAGGGTGGGTGGGAGGAGGTGTATTCTAGGTAGCTGTGGGAGTCGGTGGGCTTGAAATGGACATCAGTTACAAGCTGGTTGCCTGAGATGGAGACTGAGAGGTCCAGGAAGGTGAGGGATGTGCTGGAGATGGTTCAATTCACCTGGGCCATCTCCAGCACATCCCTCACCTTCCTGGACCTCTCAGTCTCCATCTCAGGCAACCAGCTTGTAACTGATGTCCATTTCAAGCCCACCGACTCCCACAGCTACCTAGAATACACCTCCTCCCACCCACCCTCCTGCAAAAATTCCATCCCCTATTCCCAATTCCTCCGCCTCCGCCGCATCTGCTCCCACGATAAGACATTCCACTCCCGCACATCCCAGATGTCCAAGTTCTTTAAGGACCGCAACTTCCCCCCCACGGTGATTGAGAACGCCCTTGACCGCGTCTCCCGCATTTCCCGCGACACATCCCTCACACCCCGCCCCCGCCACAACCGCCCCAAGAGGATCCCCCTCGTTCTCACACACCACCCTACCAACCTCCGGATACAACGCATTATCCTCCGACACTTCCGCCATTTACAATCCGACCCCACCACCCAAGACATTTTTCCATCCCCACCCCTGTCTGCTTTCCGGAGAGACCACTCTCTCCGTGACTCCCTTGTTCGCTCCACACTGCCCTCCAACCCCACCACACCCGGCACCTTCCCCTGCAACCGCAGGAAATGCTACACTTGTCCCCACACCTCCTCCCTCACCCCCATCCCAGGCCCCAAGATGACATTCCACATTAAGCAGAGGTTCACCTGCACATCTGCCAATGTGGTATACTGCATCCACTGTACCCGGTGCGGCTTTCTCTACATTGGGGAAACCAAGCGGAGGCTTGGGGACCGCTTTGCAGAACACCTCCGCTCAGTTCGCAACAAACAACTGCACCTCCCAGTCGCAAACCATTTCCACTCCCCCTCCCATTCTCTTGATGACATGTCCATCATGGGCCTCCTGCACTGCCACAATGATGCCACCCGAAGGTTGCAGGAACAGCAACTCATATTCCGCCTGGGAACCCTGCAGCCATATGGTATCAATGTGGACTTCACCAGTTTCAAAATCTCCCCTTCCCCCACTGCATCCCTAAACCAGCCCAGTTCATCCCCTCCCCCCACTGCACCACACAACCAGCCCAGCTCTTCCCCCCCACCCACTGCATCCCAAAACCAGTCCAACCTGTCTCTGCCTCCCTAACCGGTTCTTCCTCTCACCCATCCCTTCCTCCCACCCCCAGCCGCACCCCCAGCTACCTACTAACCTCATCCCACCTCCTTGACCTGTCCGTCTTCCCTGGACTGACCTATCCCCTCCCTACCTCCCCACCTACACCCTCTCCACCTATCTTCTTTGCTCTCCATCTTCGGTCCGCCTCCCCCTCTCTCCCTATTTATTCCAGTTCCCTCCCCCCATCCCCCTCTCTGATGAAGGGTCTAGGCCCGAAACGTCAGCTTTTGTGCTCCTGAGATGCTGCTTGGCCTGCTGTGTTCATCCAGCCTCACATTTTATTATCCACAAAACTGGCTGAGTGGATCAGCCAGCACTGATAATAGGTGATCAATTAATAGCTCCAGCTTAATACCTAAGAGACAAAACCCCTTGGCTTCAATTAAGTAAGGATACATGACAGAGGAATCGTGTAGATGAGAACTTGTTGCATTAGAAAGAACAGGAGAACAAAATCTAATGGGCCTTTGTGTTGCTAAAATAGAATTGGGAAAAAGCATGAGGAGAGAGTTTGGAGCCTGGAGGGGAGAGCTGTCCTTGCAGCTGGCCCAGTTCTGGTTCACTTTGAATGTTAGTCATTGACTCAATCAGGTAACTGGCAGGTAGGAGAGAATGTGGCACACATCATTTCATGTCGAGCAGCACGAGAGAAATGCTGGAACGTTCCTTCACAAATGTGGTCCCCTTGAAAGAGTGGGCTGCCGAAAAAGACAAGTTGTTCACTTTCAATATCAGAGGAGATCTGTATATGATTGATGTTAACCAGTATATACACCTCGGGTAATCTCAATACCTAATTCAGCCCAAATAGCATAGCAGCATTCATTCAGCGGCCAATTATTGCAACATTTCAGTGTTACTGAGGTGTCATCTCTTCAATAAAGTAATTAGCATTCACTAGATGGTGCTGTTATCATTCCTTAGTAATGAAATTAAGCACTTTAGCTTATCCTTTATAATAAATAATGATACAGTTCAGTGATGGTACTTTGAACAGTCTCAGTGCAACTTTAATGTTCTCTTTGATACTCATAATGCATTCAGGTACAAGTGACTGCGTCATACAGCTGGTTTTTACACTGTCCCAGTTTCATTAAACTGTGCCTTATAGATCTTAAGCAACCCCAACTGTAGCATCATTGTTATTCATTTGTCCACTGTAGCTGTCTTGTGGCCTCTCCAAACACAATCAGCTGATCTCATCTAATATTGAATACTGGGTGATTTGGAGCTGTACGATTGTCACTGCTGAGAATCGGATTGGACTCATCCAAACTAATTTTGCTGAGGTCACTTAGCAGTTGGTAGAGAGGATCTAATTTCATTCTCCTGGGATAGAACTGAAGCCAAATTCCACAGGATTCTGTCGTGTTCAAAACACCCTGAACACCGCACCTTTCCTAGCAGAGACAAGATTTCAACTGAACATATTCCAGTTTTGACAGCAAAGTAAATCAAGGCACTTTTCTGAAATGCTATCCTCAGACTCCATCTTGTCTCAGATCACTCAAAGCATGGCACCCTACGAGAAGCATTTTCTGTTACCTTGTAGCTTATTGCTAGCCAGACCCCTATTTGCCTGTGAGTCTAATGTTTATGCATTGTAATTGTAATAAATGCCAGTTGGATCGTTCATACCACACTATCCAAACCCAACTTAATGACAAGAATGACAACATAAGCATTACGTCCTTTAAAAAAAAATCATTCATTTGTGGGATGTAGGCTGAGATGGTATTTCTTGCCCATCCCTCGCTGCCCTTGGGAAGGTGATGCTGAGCTGCCTTCTAGAACTGCTACTGTGTTTGAATCCACAAGGCCATTAGGGAGGCAATTCAAGGATTTTGAGTAAGATATCCTACAGGAGGCAACCCTCCCACCACCTGGAAATAATTTCAAATCCAGTCACCTGGCTGCTCTCTACTGGATACAGAGACCCTCAAGTAAAAGCAGGCATTAAACTTGCTTGTCATTGCACCTGAAGGTGGCTCTGTGTTTGTCATTAGGTCTTGGCAAAATGCATTAGCACATATCAATAAAATCAATCTGTACCAGTTGCTAACATGTGTATATGTCTTCATACATAACACTTGATTCATGTGATCTCTTGGATCCCCTGAAGGGAGGCAGAGAGGAATTTTCCAGACTTTCTTCCCTATTGCCTCTAGGTGGTGCTTCTCTGTTAGTTTTGCCTCGGCCAAGAGATTACATGGTTGTTCGGGGTTGGGGTGGTGGGAGGGAGGGACGGGGCAGTGGAAAGATACTATTTGTAATGACTTTGCAGCAGACTATATGGATCACTTGGTCCTTTGTCAGTCAATTTTGCACATTTGTGTGGTTCTGTGCAAACCAATTTAACACTCCTCAGATGATCTGTTCGTTGTGAACAATGGGCTTGATTATTTTTTATATATAGGATTTGTTCTGATTGCTACATTGCTGCAGTTCTTATGCACACTGTGTGTATAGTTACTGCAGGATTGCAAATTGAATAGACAGCCTGTTGACACGTTTGCTAAATTGACATGATTTGTTCCTCTGTTTGGGATCAGACTGTCCTCTTTGATGAGCAGCTGATTATATACACAAATCTAATGTCTAACATCGCTCAAGGAGCTATCCTATAGAGGTGGGGTGGGAGCCAAGAACAGGGCTTGATTTTTTTGTCCTGCCGAAGAAGGATGAATATGTTAGAGAATCTAACACAGAGGTCCGATACTTCCATTTCCGTAAAATGTTTAAAAACATACCACAGAGTCTTGTGAGTGACACCTGAAACTTGCATCACTGCTCACTTTATTGCCCATCAATCTCACTTTATGATACTGACGGATCGTGGTGTCTATATTGGAGATTTATCAACTCGGATGGCAAAAGCACTGTCCAAAGCTACAGGAGATTTAAACAGGATAGCAGAGTGAACAAGCATTGCAAACAATGTAGAACAAGGATGCCTCAGCTTAAGGGACAAAGGTGAATCCTGATGTTGCCCAACACTTGACCCATTCAGAAGTTCAAATCATGGACAAGATGCCGAATGAAATAGTAAAGCAATTTGTTCAATAGCTAAGGGGAGCATAGAGGAGAGGTCACACAGCGAGGTCAATCCAAAAGTATATCATTTGGTGTGAAGGGCTTTGAGATGCTTCTTCCTGGTCTTTTGGCATTCTTCCCACCTCTACCGTCTGTGAGATGGAATGAGACCTACATTTGTTCTTATCGAAGAGAAAGAAAACAAATAATATCTTTGTTTAGCTTCCTAACAGTCACAAGTTCAAGTGCAAAGAACAGTCAGTGGCTGAAGTCACTGTTACAGGGATTTAGCATTGCTGTAGCTCATTCTGGAATGGGAAGGATTGGCATACAAAGAGAGGTTGAGTAGGCTGGGGCTATACTCGTTGGAATTTAGACAAGTGAGGAGGGATTTCATAGACACATATAAAATTATGATGTGAATGGATAAGTTGAAAGCTGAGAGGTTGTTTTCAGTGGTGGATCAAAGTAGAACCGGGGTGGGGGGGCTTAGCCTCAAAATAAGGGGGAGCAGATTTAGCATTGAGTTGAATAGGAACTTCTTCACCCAAAGGGTTGTGAACCTATGGAATTCCCTACCCAGTAAAGGAGTTGAGGCCACTTCATTGAATGACTTAAAGGCAAAGATAGATAGATCTTTGAACAGTAAAGGAATTAAGGGTTATGGAGAATGGGTGGGTAAATGGGGCTGAGCCCAAGAAAAGATTAGCCCTGATGTTATTGGATGGCGTTATCAGCCTGATGGTCCAGATGCCCTGCTCCTGCTTCTCTTTCTTATGTTCTTACAGATGTGACTGAGGGTTTGTATTTAAAATTGGGCCAAGGGTTGGAAGAAGAAAAGGGGAAGCAAGTTTTCTCCATCTTACTCTACATAATTATACACAGTGCTCTTTTGCCTGTGGACCCGCCAATGGCGTTGGAACTGGTCTTTCTCTGCTCCCTGGAGGACAATGTCTGGCTAAGGAGAAAAGACTACAAAAGGTTAAGGAGCAATCTATGAAATGTCGGGATAATGCATCAAAAATATGAACAAACAAAAAGAAAGGTGCACATGCTGAACAAAGGTTTTGAACAGATTTAAATATGTACTGCTGAAAAGAAAGTTTTAACATTTTTAATTGTCAGAGATATAGATTAATTAAATCCATCCATCTATCCAAGAATAGAAATGTGTGAATAATTACAGTATCTTTACCAAATTTAGTAACAAGAGCTTCTTGCTAGCAGCCTCACGAAGACACTGAGACAGATAGCTCTTAACATTCGCCAGATGTTCAGAATGTGTCACTTGGCAAGTGTAATCTCCCTTTTTCCAGTTCTGTTACCTTTTAATTTTCAAAGTTTTGGTTAAATAAACCAGCAAATTCTATAGGGAATAGATTTGGCCCAAAAGAAAGGTGAAGGTGTTATATATTTTATGTGTCCACAGTGAAACCTGTGAAACAGAAAGTGCTCATAATTGACTGTTGTGTACAATGTGACTGATCTGAATTGAAACAGTGGGAGGTTTAGAATCTAAATCACCTAATTTGAAAAGCTTAGTGGATGAAATTCTTTCCACAGTCGGTAGGAGCAAATATAATTATAGATATTGTGGGCTGCACATTAGTATTCTCCCTAACATGCCAATAGCCTATCCACTCAATATAAGCATACAATACTGCTAAGTACGGAATACCTGGCGTTCAATGTCTGTTTCTTCCCATGTGCTCACCTCCCATCACCACCTTGTGAGGGAAACAGGGACGAAGAAGAAAACATAGACCCAAGACCAAAAACGGGCAAACTACTCTGAAAAATTCTCCATTGGTTACCATTGAAACCAATACAAGAATCGATCCAAAATACTTACCAGATAATGGGGAAGGCTGACATCATTGATTTTGGTCCCCCCTTCAAACTCCTTTGCCCAGTTGTTGACTCTATCCTTATCCCAGGCTGGCAACTTTGGTTCGATTCCACCCTCAAGTGGCTGTCTGTGCAGAGTTTGCACATTCTCCCAGTGTCTGCGTGGGTTTCCTCTGGGTGCTCTTGTTTCCTCCCACAGTCCAAAGATGTACAGGCTATGTGGGTTGGCCATGTTAAATTGCCCGTAGCGTTCAAGGATGTGTAGATTTAGGTATATGACAAGGGGGTGGGTCTGGGTGAGATACTCTGAGTGTTGATGGGCCGAAGGGTCTGTTTCCACTCTGTTGGGACTCTATGATTCTATCGGTCCTCATTCCGTTCTGGAACAGTTGTATCACAGTTGTAATCTTTTCACCACTGTCATCCATGCTGTCTCTTGCTGACACCTCAATCTCTGACATCCCTTTCCTATGCCTCGCTACATCACAACGTGCACTGTATGTGTGCACGAAGTTAGGAGGAGAATCGATAAGGTAGGTGAGGAGAAACCGTTCTCCTTCACTAAGGGATCATGATCTATGTGGTACAGTTTGAAAGAGAGGAGCAGAGGATTCGAGGATTTTCTTTTATACCCCAGAGGGTGATGGGTATCTGGAAATTATTATCTAAAAATGTTTCAGGAAACAAGGGAGGCAGAGCCTCAGAGAACATCGTTTGGCATTTTAAAAAGCAAGCGGCACCCCCTGTGGCCATTCCCTTTTTAAAAAAATACTCATTCACAGGATGACCGTGTTGCTGGCTGGGCATTTATTACCCAAAAGGCAGTTTATAGTCTACAACATTGCTGTGGGCCTGGAGCCATATGTAGGCCAGGCAAGGTAAGGATGGCAGTTCCCTTCCCTAAAGGACATTAGTGAACTAGACATGGACACCCTCAACCAACCAACAATTCATTAGACTCTTAAGTCCATTTTTAATTTTCGATTCAAATTCCAACACATGCCAAGGTAGGATTTGAAACTGGGTCCCATGAATATTTCCCAGGCCTCTGAATTAGCAGTCCATCAATTATACCATTAGGCCATCGCATACCCACTGCATCTAGGGGAGCCTCCCTCCCCACATTTAGATGAAGATGCTGCCATTTAGAGCACTCTATCCTGCAGCAGATGTGACAAGCTGACACATGTCCCAACTCCTGCTCCCCAAGCTGGGAGCGTAAACCAGGCTGACAAAGTGGTGGACGGTTTGTCCTCAATATTCACTGTGAACAGTTCCAACAGGGGCCTGAAAAAACACGAATGGAGGAAATCTGAGGCACTGATTCAAGGGGCTCAAGTATCACACAGGTTTGAGGGTTTGGAAATCTAAACTCACCCTGGAACAGCAAGCTGGAGAATCTCCTAACTCTTGGTCATAAAGAGATGCTGTGTGAAATGTTTTGTTGAATAGTTTAATGATTTGTTTGGTGTAATTATTTTGTTTCAATAATATATTTTCAAGAGATGTGTTTTTTCCCTCTGAACTGATCATACGGATAATGTCTCTGTGTCTATTCATGGGCTGAAAATGATTCTAATTTTTCAATAGAATCAGCTCTCCTTTACAAATATAATGAGCCAATTCCAGGTGTCTGTATAGATAAAAAGTACATCAAGTTAAGACTTTATGATGCAGGCTCAGCCTGATACAGCCTTTCATTCGCGTAATGGGTTAATTCTTGCTGTATTGTGCTGTGTACTTCACGAAAATAAGTACTGACCCACTACGTGACCTTGCTGTCTTGTACAACCCTGTGCTAAGAAATTATACAACAATAATAAGTATTGCAGAAAAGTTGTGTTTTCCTTACGTCAGCATACTGTGTAAATATTCCTTATGAATCATCAATACCAGGGTATTAATACATTCGCCTGTCAAATCAGGTAAAGTTTCACTCTAATACATACCTATAACCAATCAGATGCTCAATCTGATATAGGAGCCAATCAAGTCAAATAAAGGTTCAGTGTGGCACAGACCTTACCCAATCAGATTATTTAAAGATATGACCTAGTACGATCAGACCAGAGAAAGATTATCAATCAATCAGATCAGATAAAAGTTTGACCCGGTATGAGACTTAGTCAATCTGATGGAAAAGCTATGGCCTGCTTTGGCTTTTAGCTAATTAAATCTGGATGGCTGGATTCAGAACAAAATACCGCACATTTTCAAGAACCTTGCTAACTTTTATAAAAGGATAACTTTCTGTAAATAAAATATCTACATTTCTTTTTCAATAAAATTCGAACCAGTTGGCTTTGCCACTGGTGTAACTGATTATCTCAACCCAATGCTCATGTAGCCTTTAGGTGGAAGGAAACTAAGAATTATTATCAAGCCAGAGATGATAACAAGCCTCAAGCAAATGTATAAAGCTGCCTTATGCTTATTAAGATTCAACAGGACACTCTTAATGTCTGCTTGACTGTTATCATTGTTTTAAGAAAGGCATTACATCCTATCTGTTACATAGATGAAGAAATTGCCCAGCTTAACTATAGAACCAGACTAAGCAGGTTGGAACTAGTTGCTTATGGAAAGCAGAGAGGAAATAAACACAGCTTGCAGCCTGTTTTACTATGTCACATAGAAGCAATAGACACAAACAGAATTATTACAAGATAACATTCAGATGATCATTTCATGAGCCTATGAAATTATGCGTGCAGGGACTACCATTATATTCCACCCAAAAATACATGTTATTCATAAAATTTGTAAATGCACATTACAGAACTGTTCAAATGTGACATTATACACATTGCATACTGTTCAATTTGTTTCACGACAGGATGGAGCACTCTGAGGTGCCTCAGTGCACTTACAATTAATGTTTACAAGTTATATTTCAGGTTAAACATTTAATTTCAGATTGAACATAATATATTTCAGGTTGGACCTAATGTTTCAGGTAACATGATATATTTTAGGTTGAACGTATTATATTTCAGGTTAAAATAATATATTTTATGTTGACCCGCATGTTCTATTTCAGGTCAAACATTATATTTCAGCTTAAACATTTAATTTCACGTTGAGGGTGTTATATTTCAGGTTAAACATACTATACTTCAGGTTGATCGTTTTCTAGCCACATAGTTTGAAGGGGTCTTAAACTATGGTAGGAGGGACTCAGACTGTAGTGTTTCCCCATTCAGTCTTTGTGATGGCTGTCCTATGGTCCTGATGCATCTAACCACAAAGACATGGCCAAGACTATACCAAGACTGATGACACAAGGAAGGCATTGTGGAAAATCATGGAATACCTCCAAGGGTGACTGACCTGTGACTGCTTCTCTTTACTGGACGCTCTCGGTGGGACTGTGATGTTCAATTAATCTGTGTTTGGTATGTGAGCCTGTTTACTGTGGACATTCACTGTACTTGATTAAGTCTGCTTTTCAACTCAGAGAAAAGTAAACAGACAGATGAAAGAGTTGGAAGTCAGAGTTTGATGTATTGATGAGACAATTTGAAGATTTCTGTATAAACCTGCTACAGACACAGAGACTAGTGTCCTCTTCACATAGCCCAAAGACATAAAATGTACAATAGCAAAATCACCTCTTTAATAGCATAAAAATTGATTTTGTCAGGGTGAGGTGTTTATGTGAATTTCTTTTCCTTCCTCGCCCTTCGGTTCAAAAACCTTGAATTTCAGAAATTGTTGGAATGGTTGTTGCAGGTTCCGGGATATCGATGTTTCAGTAAGAACGGAGAAGATGGTAAAAGAGGGGGAGGTGTGGCATTGTTGGTCAAAGACAGTATTACAGTTGCAGAAAGGATGTTTGGGGACTCGTCAACTGAGGTAGTATGGGCTGAGGTTAGAAACATGAAAGGAGAGGTCACCCTGTTGGGAGTTTTCTATCGTCCTCCAAATAGTTCCAGATATGTAGAGGAAAGGATAGCAAAGATGATTCTCGATAGGAGTGAGAGAGACAGGGTAGTTGTCATGGGGGACTTCAACTTTCCAAATATTGACTGGGAGCACTATAGTTCGAGTACTATAGATGGGACAGTTTTTGTCCAGTGTGTGCAGGAGGGCTTCCTGACACAGTATGTAGACAGGCCAACTAGGGGCGAAGCCACATTAGATTTGGTACTGCGTAATGAGCCCGGCTAGGTGTTAGATTTGGAAGTAGGTGAGCACTTTGGTGAGAGCGATCACAATTCTGTTATGTTTACTTTATTGATGGAAAGGGATAGGTGTATACCACTGGGCAAGAGTTATAGCTTGGGGAAAGGCAATTATGATGAGATTAGGCAAGATTTAGGGTGCATAGGATGGGGAAGGAAACTGCAGGGGATGAGCACATTAGAAATGTGGAGCTTATTCAAGGAAAAGCTCCTGTGTGTCCTAGATAAGTATATACCTGTCAGGCAGAGAGGAAGCAGTAGAGCACGGGAGCCGTGGGTTACGAAGGAGGTGGAATCTCTGGTCAAGAGGAAGAAGAAGGCTTATGTTAGGATGAGATGTGAAGGCTCAATTAGGGCGCTTGAGGGTTTCAAGGTAGCCAGGAAAGACCTAAAGAGAGAGCTCAGAAGAGCCAGGAGGAGACATGAGAAGTTGTTGGCGGATAGGATCAGGGTAAACTCTAAGGCTTTCTACAGGTATTTAAGGAATAAAAGAATGACGAGAGTAAGAATAGGGCCAATCAAGGATAGTAGTGGGAAGTTTTGTGTGGAGTCACAGGAAATAGGGGAAGCACAAAATGAATATTGTTTGACAGTATTCACTCTAGAAAACGACAATGTTGTTGAGGAGAATACTGAGATACGGGCTACTAGACTAGGTGGGATTGAGGTTCACAAGGAAGAGGTATTAGAAATCCTACAGAGTGTGAAAATAGATAAGTCCCCTGGGCCATATGGGATTTATCCTAGGATCCTCTGGGAAGCCAGGGAGGAGATTGCTGAGCCTTTGGCATTGATCTTTAACTCGTCAATGTCTACAGGAATAGTACCAGAAGACTGGAGGATAGCAAATGTGGTTCCCCTGTTCAAGAAGGGGAGTAGAGACAACCCTGGTAATTATAGACCAGTGAGCCTTACCTCAGTTGTTGGTAAAGTGTTGGAAAAGGTTATAAGAGATAGGATTTATAATCATCTTGAAAAGAATAAATTGATTAGGGATAGTCAGCACGGTTTTGTGAAGGGTAGTTCGTGCCTCACAAACCTTATTGAGTTCTTTGAGGAGGTGACCAAACAGGTAGATGAGAGTAAACCGGTTGATGTGATGTATATGGATTTCAGCAAGGCGTTCGATAAGGTTCCCCACAATAGGCTATTGTCCAAAATACGGAGGAATGGGATTGTGGGAGATATAGCAGTTTGGATCAGAAATTAGCTTGCTGAAAGAAGACAAAGGGTGGTAGTTGATGGGAAATGTTCATCCTGCAGCCCAGTTACTAGTGGTGTACCGCAAGGGTCGGTGTTGGGTCCACTGCTGTTTGTCATTTTTATAAATGACCTGGATGAGGGCGTAGAAGGATGGGTTAGTAAATTTGCAGACGACACTAAGGTCGGTGGAATTGTGGATAGTGATGAAGGATGTTGTAGGTTACAGAGAGACATAGATAAGCTGCAGAGCTGGGCTGAGAGGTGGCAAATGGAGTTTAATGTGGATAAGTGTGAGGTGATACACTTTGGTAGGAGTAACCAGAATGCCAAGTACTAGGCTAATGGTAGGATTCTTGGTAGTGTAGATGAGCAGAGAGATCTCGGTGTCCATGTACACAGATCCTCGAAAGTTGCCACCCAGGTTGACAGGGCTGTTAAGAAGGCATACAGTGTTTTAGCTTTTATTAATAGAGTGATCGAGTTCTGGAACCAAGAGGTTATGCTGCAGCTGTACAAAACTCTGGTGCGGCCGCACTTGGAGTATTGAGTACAGTTCTGGTCACCACATTATAAGAAGGATGTGGAAGCTTTGGAAAGGGTGCAGAGGAGATTTACTAGGATGTTGCCTGGTATGGAGGGAAGGTCTTATGAGGAAAGGCTGAGGGACTTGAGGCTGTTTTCATTAGAGAGAAGAAGGTTGAGAGGTGACTTAATTGAGACATATAAGATAATCAGAGGGTTAGATAGGGTGGATAGGGAGAGCCTTTTTCCTAGGATGGTGACGGCAAGCATGAGGGGGCATAGCTTTAAACTGAGGGGTGAAAGATATAGGACAGATGTCAGAGGTAGTTTCTTTACTCAGAGAGTAGTAAGGGAATGGAACGCTTTGCCTGCAACGGTAGTAGATTTGCCAACTTTAAGTACATTTAAGTCGTCATTGGACAAGCATATGGACATACATGGAATAGTGTAGGCTAGATTGGCTTCAGATTGGTATGGCAAGTCGGCACAACATCGAGGGCCGAAGGGCCTGTACTGTGCTGTAATTTGCTATGTCCTATGTTCTATTCCCCTCCTGGTCTGGCATCAACAACATTGAAGCTTTATTATCGCAAGTTTCCAAGCTCAGTTCAATGTGTTTTGACATTTGTGTTGAGTTACGGCTCTTCCCTTTGTGTTAAGTGTTGCAGTGCAGCTACCGTGGGCTGAATAACCTCCTTCAGTGCCATAATAATCCCGTGATTCTTAAATCTGCTGCTACTCTCACTGGAAACTCTGGACTAATATTGTTTCGAATAACCCAGTAGATTATCCAAAGCATTGCCTGAGTTTGACTGAACATATATCCTGGTATATAAATTGACAAGAGAGTTTAGTCAGAGAATTCTGAAAAGCCTGCAGTTACATTGTGACAGTTGACATGTTAAAATTGAATGGAAAGCATTGGGAAAACAATTTCTACAAGAAGTGCTGACAGTAAGTGACATGAGTAAAACATCCCGACAACTGACAAAAATACCTTTGGGAAGTGCATAGTCTAAGGAAAGTTATCAACAATTGCTCGATTACAGTCTGTAAAATCTTGCAAAATCAACTGGGTTCTACTGAACTCTGTCTCCTTTCTTTGCTTCTTTTTGAAAAACTAAAGTCTTTGTACTGATCTTACAGTTTGGTACAGCACAAAACTCTTGTCTCCGAGTAGCACTGGTGACGCTGAGACTGATCAGTGGTATTGAAGGGATTTGGGGTGAGGAAGTGTGGTAGAGACTTTATTCTGAGTTACAGGGTCACACTGGGAAACACAGACATGGCTTAGAAAGGAGACAGCTGAGAGCTGATGTAATTGTAAGGATCTAGAAAATAAAACAACCCTGTTGTGTGTGTGTATGTGTGTGTGTGTGTGTGTGTGTGTGTGTGTGTGTGTGTGTGTGTGTGTGTGTGTGTGTGTGTGTGTATGTGTACATATGTGTGTTTGCTGTGATAATGTTGAACTCCAGGCTAATATTCTGGGTCCAAACTGCACTATATACTGTATAGGATGGTGAAGTTTGAATTCAACAGAAGTTTGGGATTTGGACAAAACACATGACCCCATTGGTGACTATGTAACTACAGTGGAGTATTGTAAAGCTTATCTGATTCAATAATGTCCTTTAGGGATGGAATTGTTGTCCTTACCTGGTCTGGTCTGCATGTAATTCCAGATTCACAGTGATGTGGTTGACTGTTGAGTACTCTCTGAGCAATTAGCGATGGGCAATAAACGCTGGTCTGCCCCCATCCTATGCTCGTTTTTTTTTAAAAGCAGTAATATTTCAGATAGGCCTGAAATAAAGTCACAATGTCGCAAATGCTGGAAATCTGAAATAAATACAGAAAGTGCTGGAGGAACTCAGCAGTTCTGGCAACATCTCTGGAAAGAGAAACAGACGTAATGTTTTGAGTCAGGCCTGAGTCTATGTTAATCTCCTGTATCTAATCTTGGATTTTGCTGTTATCTCCACACTTATTTCATGCCAGAGGCCAAGTATGGACCATGGAAATGGAGCCAATGACTCACCTATATCCTCTACAGTATGGGGGTCATGCGCCTAATGGTAATAGCCACTCAACGCTGAGGGTAAGGATAGCCATTGGAACATAGAAAGTTATAGGACAGAAGGAAGCCATTCAGCTCATTTAATCTGTGCTACTAGCCATCTATTTACCAGCACCTAACCAGACTGAGTAACCAATCAAATACATTGTGAAGCCTTTTGACACTGGGCAATGCTTTTATTAATTCATCTCTTTTGTGTTCACGCAGTGACCAGAGACCAAGTTGATTTGAAAACATTCTCAAAGTTCCTTTGTCTCTAATTTATAATGTTAAGATACAAGAAACTTTTTTTGCCATTGTTTATAAGATTCACAAACTCCTCACCATTGGCATATTCATTGTAGTTTGCTATTTTGTACAACCCAGTCCTGTAGCTGAAAATCACCAGGTCACAACAGGGAACAATGCAGGAACTGCCAACCAGCAGAAAGATCACGGATGGATACACTTTTTCAATTAATTTGTGTATATGCATGCATGCATGTATCTATCGATGTGTGTGTGTATGTGTGTTTGTCTGCCTGTGTAGCTGTTTGTCTGCCTGTGTATATGTGCAAGTGTGTCTCTGTCTATATGTGTATGTGTGCATCTGTCTGTGCGTGCCTGTGTCTGTCTGTCTATGTGTGTATCTGTATGTCCGTCTGTCTGCATGTGTGTGTGTATGTCTGTCTGTGTTTGTGTGCCTGTATGTGTGTGTGTGTGTGTTTGTTTGTGTGTGTGTGTGTGTGTGTGTGTGTGTGTGTGTGTGTGTGTCTGTCTGTCTGTCTGTCTGTCTCTCTGTCTGTGTGTGTGGTGGCAGGGGTTCCTGTACAGACAGGTTCTCCTGATTCTCTCTGAGTAGAGAACGGACCATCCTTTTGTACCATATGGTCTGCAACTTAATTGGCAAACCTCAAGAAGCCACTCAGAAAATAGGTCAAGACATTTTAGTTTTGATACAGAAGGCTAGCAGGATCGTTAAGTGTTCCACCTCAGGAAAAAAAAACTCAGAATTATATTGCACGTTCCAATTCAGTGAAACATCCCAAGTGAGTTCATTGAGAAGCGGTGGATAGTGAGGAAGTGGGGTCAATTGGTCAAAATGTGACACTGAGCTGTACTGGTTATATTTATTCACCCATAGATATGTTCTTCACTGGGAAGACTACCTTTCCTTCTCCTTGATAAGGTGACCAGAACAGCTACCAGCTTTGTGGCACATGAAGAAAACAATCACTCTGTGCTGTCAGAATGTTGCAAGATTTAGACCCAGCTGTACTGAAGGAATACAAACTTGTTTTTGTAACTCATTCATGGAATGTTGGCATTGCTGGCTAAACCAGCACTTATTGTCCATCCTAAATTTAGAATAAAGACTCAACTACAGAGTGGCCAGACCAGGTCGGGTGACAGATTACCTCCTTTACAGGGCATTCATAAATGAGATGGCTTTTTCCAACTATTGACAACAGTTTTATGGTGACCTTTAGACTTTTCATTTCATATTTTTATTGTGTTCAATAAATGATTGGATTTGAGCCCATGTCTTCATAACATTACTTGGGTCTATAGATAATAGGCTAGTGACAATACCGTTAGGCCTTCACATTCTCTTGAATGCCAAGGTGCTGTACGGTTTGGAAGGAAATTAAAGTTGGAATGGATGGTGGTTGAATTTATGACTTTGGGGCATGTTGCCTAAAATGACATAGCAATTTGCTACAGTGCATTTTGTAGATGGCACACACTGCTACCACTATATCTCAGTGCTAGAGGGGGTGATGTTGGAAGCCAGGGTGTCAGTCAAGCAGGCTGCTTTACAATAGATGGCGTTGAGCTTTTTGAGTATTACTGGAACTGAAGCAAAAGACACAACTGTATTGGAAGATACCAGAATTGCTTAGGATGTATCCTGAACACACTGTTCTCTGTTTTGAACTCTAGGATTTATCAGAGTCATCAATAACCCTTGTCTCCTTCTTGTATCATTGTAGGATATTTAGAATTCTGCATGAAAAATGCAAATTTCAGAAGTAAAGAAACAGTTAACCCAATATAAAGCTGATTAACTATCCTTGATAAAGCCCAGACACTGTGGAACTGTTTGACTGCGTGCAGTTGACTGTGGTGGATGTAATTTCATTTTGGTTCAATCGTCACTTTATCCAGTTGCCTTTCATATTATACATTGCAGACGGTCCTTTATTTTATTTCAAGCTGTCAGAGTAGTATCCAGAGAGAATCTCCTTGATGATGTGTTATAGAAACATTCAGCATCTTCTCCATGGTAACTGAGATCTGTGGTAAATCCCACATGTGATTGCTTTGTAGCCATGGAGAACTCCTACATATCCCCAGTGTGATGAAGCGTTGACACCGGAAGGTAGTTTTTACTATTAATGGCATATAGGCATGGCAGAACATCCCTGAGCTAAGGCATATAATAACTTACATTAAAATCAAATTCTATGTTCTGTTTTAATATTAATCCTTGAAGTCCTGCTTTGCCTGTTAAACCTCAGTTCAACAGTGAAACTTTGTAATGATGTATTTAAGGATTGGGCTGTCGCTCCCTGCTGTCTTATTGATGATATGGAGGTGCCGGTGTTGGACTGGGGTGGACAAAAATTGGTAGCCACATGACACCAGGTTATAGTCCGACAGGTTTATTTGAAATCACAAGCTTTTGGAGATGATGAAGGAGCAGCGTTCCTAAAGCTTATGATTTCAAATAAATCTGTCAGACTATAACCTCGTGTCATGTGACTTCTAGCTGTGTGGATTGTCCAGGGATGTATCATCTGAAAGCTTCTAAATACGGACAGAGGTCTCTGGACAGGAATCACACTGTCATCATTAGAATGCCCGATCTGAATGGAAAGTGGATTTGCGGAATTCTTTACTGTAAAGGGCTGGTGAAGCTGGGCCATTAAGGCAGGGGATGGATAGATTTTTAGCCAGGAAGAGAAATTAAAGTTTGTGGGGAAAAGACAGGAAAGTGGAGTCCAGGTTTATGAGATCAGCTACAATATCACTGAACAGCAGAACTGCCTGAATGGGCCAAAAGACTTACTTCTGTTTCTATACCTTACCGCCCTATAGCCAATGACTGAAACCATAGTTGCTGTTGATTATGCACCTTGCAACTGCATGGTTGTTGAGCTTAAGAATTTGGTATGTACTGCCTGAGGAGACTTGGTAAGTTGCTAAAGGGCATTTTGTAGAGAAACAAACATCTGCCCCAAAGTTTGATCTGGATTTGAAGCTCTTTTCTGGAGCTTTTAACTGAAGTTAAAGATTGATATCGAGCTTGTTTCATTAACCAAAGGTATACAGGTATATTAATTCTCTGGGATGTACAGCAGGAGCGAGTATTTGGAGATCGATCTTATATCAGTTGTAATCTCATTGAATGGCAGATCGAGGTTGAGCGATAAGCGGCCTCCTGTTGATCTCACTTGTTATTGGAGGCTCAGTGAAATTGAAGAGAATGAGTTGGATAAAATGGGAAGAAGATGTTCCAATGGAATTGGATGAAGTAACAGTAATAACATTAAAAAAAAGGTTTGCAACAGTTGGTGAAATGGATGAGAAGTGGTTTTCATGAAGTGCTGATAGACAAAAACACTGAGAATTTCTGGTGTCTTAATACATTTGACTGCAATCCCTGGCCAGAGATTGGGACAATGTCCTTAGATATTGATGTTGATCCTAGAGCCAGATGAAGAAGATACATTTGACACTGAGCAGCGTAGCCACTAATGAGACCATCACAGTAACACCATGCTTTAGATATTTTTATAATCAACCTATCACACATATCTGAAGCAGGTGGGTTTGAGGACTCCTGGGTCAGAGGTAGGAACACCACCGCCATCACATCACACGCGCTCTCAAGTAACCATGCTTTAATGTGCTGTGATATGGAAGAAAGACCTCACTGTCCAATATTCCCTCCCACATTGACCCATTACTAAACATCCACACAATAGGTCAGGTCGGGATTTGACCTTCTTGCACTGATTTGGACACCTTGAGTCACTGTGGGTTTCGGAGCATTGTTCACAGAATCAGATTGTACAGAGGGAGGCTTTTGGCCTGTTATTCCCATGCTGACTCTTTGACAGTACCATTCAATTAGCCCCACACCTCCCCTTTCCCCAAAGGCCTGCAAATGTTTCCCCTTGCAATACAATTTATGCCATGGGTGTGGGGTCTTTGGTCCTTGCGAGCGTTTGTCATAGTGTGGCTGTGTGCTTGTGTGCTATCATTGTTCCCAGTGGTCATAGGACTCCCATTGTCAGTTCTGATATGTTTGTGATATAGGGTAGTGCATTGTGAACTTCATCTGCAGGTGCCTACTAAATAGACAATGCCAAGAGGACGCGATGCCCCAATGCACTGGCCGCACTGCCCTATATCAAGAACATATCAGAACTGTTAAAGAGACTCCTAAACCACTGGAAATGATGATGGCACACAAACCCACAACCACACTGCAACAAACACTCACAAGGACCCAAACACCCCATACTCATGACGTGCAAGGCCAACGTAGTTTACAAAATACCTTGCAATGACTGCAACAAACGTTACATCAGCCACACGGGAAGCAAACTAGCCATCAGGTCACACGAACACAAGCCAACAGCAAAACAACACAACAAACTTTCCCTCACCTCAGAGCACTTGGACAATGAAGGCCATCAAGTCAACTGGGGCAACATAGCTCAAGCCAACCACAGGCACGCATGGAGATTCCTACAGGCCTGGTTTTCAACTCGTAATGCAATCAACAAACATGTGGAATTAGATCCCACATACAAACCTGTGCAGAACAGAACTGGAACTGACGCAACCCGACTTAACAAACCAGATTATATGAAAAACAAATGGAATCGGACAACATTACTTCATTAGAGGCCATACTGCTGATATTACCTACCATAGTGACTACATGTCTGTACAATAACCAACCAGCTTAGCAAGCAAGCCAACAACTTCATCTACAACCTGAGTTACAAATCTTTGCAAGAATCTTAAACTCATTTTCTATGAGGTCCATCTGGCTGACCTCATTACGATCACTACAGTAAGAAGCAGCAAAGTCTTCTAAGGGAAGAGAAGAAGCAAAGACTCAGATATACTACCCATTCCCAGGTAATGGGATGAGTGAGACATGCTTTTGGGGCAGAACAGAGATGATAGTCTACACAAAGCGCCAGGGAAGATGATTCTCAAGACTGAAATGATCGTCCTGAGGCCCAGAAGATGCAAGATTGATTTTCTGGTGTTGCCATCACTCAGAGCAGCCAAACCTGCTCCAACCTTTATTGTCCTGCCATGATAATAGAGTGAAGCTCAGAAGGATATTTCCCATGATGCTGGAATAACAAGTCAGGGAGACTACTTTCATTCTGTTCCACGCTGCTAACTGAGCATCTTCACAGCAGCCATCATTTCCTTCCTTTTTGCAGTGTTAGGCAGGCAACACAGAGGTATCCACTGAGCCATTCCAACTCTCTGGCCAACCAGTCAGACTATGACAGCAGGATTCAAAGCGGCTCCATTAGTGCCAGCAGTTTGAGAAGAGCAACAGCACTAAGACTACTGCTGGACCTTCATGGGGGAATGGAGCAGTAAAAAAACACTGCATGAACAACAGAGCATTTATAGTGTTCAGTACTTGCAGCTCTGATGTGAAAATGTATATGGTGCAACATTGGTATTTGCATTTTACATGGAATAAATCAGTGTATGATTTAAAAGCTTAGTACAAGCCCAAATTAGAGAGACAATTAACACATCACCAAGGTCCACAAACCAGATAACATCATACTGAGAAGTGGCATCCTTGTTTATTCTTAGCCCTTATTGTGACTGGATTTTCATCTCCATCTATGTTCAAAGTATTGGGAGCTGTTGTCAACCGTCGCTCTATTGTTCTAACAATGTGTGGGAAGACATTCATTTTATAATCAGGCTGCATCGTGACAATTAGGAGAATAAAAACTCTGCAGACTTTTCAAATGTTTGCAAAACTCTGGTGTCCATTGTAGTTTTTAAAAATGTGATAGAAGAACAAGCTCAGATATTGTGGATTCATATGAAAATCCACAGCTGCAGAAGTATGTTAACTTAAGGTAAATGAGTTATGTGTCAGGGAGGTTTTTGAGATTGATTGAGATATTTCACAATTCTTAAAATCGCATGCTTGGTCTCGTGGCCTCTGGAAACAAAAGGTTGTTGTTAAGGATGCTTAATGCGAGGCACTTAACTCATCTTTTATTTGCATGTGCAATGTGGGCATCACTGGCTGGGCCCATCTCTAATTGCCCTCGAGAAAGTGGAGGTGAGCTGCCTTCTTGAGTGGCTTCAGTCCATGTGCTGTGGGTTGACCCACAATGCTATTAAGGAGAGATTTCCAGGATTTTGACCCAGTGACAGTGGAGGAATGGCGATATGGTGAGTGGCTTGGAAGGGAACTTGGAGGGGGTGGTGTTGCCATGTAGTTGCTGCCCTTGCCCTCCTAGGTGGAAGTGGCCATGGGTTTGGAAGGAGCTGTCTGGGGATCTTTGGTGAATTTCTGCAGTGCATCTTATGGATAGTACACACTGCTGCGACTGAGCATCGGTGATGGAGGGAATGGATGCTTGTGGATGTGATGTCAATTAAGCGGACTGCTTTGTTTTGGATGGTGTCAAGCTTCCTGAGTGTTACTGGGGCTGCACTCATCCAGGCAAGTGGGGAGTATTCTATCACACTCCTGACTTGTGCCTTGTAAAAGGTAGACATGCTTTGGGGAGCCAGGATATAAGTTATTGGCTACAGAACCTCTAACTCCTGGCTTGCTGTTAGAGCTACTGCATTTGTATGGTGAGTTCAGTTGAGTTTCTGGTCAATGGTCACCCTCAGGATGTTAATAATGGGCGTTTCAGTGATTATGGTGTATTTAATGTCAAGGTGCAGTGGATAGAAATTGCCTATTATTGGAGATGGTGACTGCCTGGCATCTGTGGAGCATGAACGTTGCTTGCCACTTGTCAGCCCAAGCCTGGATATGGTCCTGATCTTGCTGCATTTGGGCACAGACTGCTTCAGCATCTGAGGAGCCACGAATGGTGTGGGACATTATGCAATCATTGGGGAACATCCTCACTTCTGACCTAATGATGGAGGGAGGCTTCATTGGAATGTTATCAGAGCCTATAGCCTTTGTAACATCCAGTGCCTCCAACCGTTTCTTGAAGTTATGTGGAGTGAATCGATTTGGCTGAAGACTGGTATCTGTGATGCTGGGGACCATTGGAGGAGGCCGACATGAATCATTCACTCGGCACTTCTGGAAAAGATTGCTGTGAATGCTTCAACCTTGTCTTTTGCACTGATGTTCTGGGCTCTTCTAATTATTGAGGGTGGGGATATTTGTGGATCCTCCTCCTCCAGAGATTTGTTTAATTGGACACCACTATTCACAATCGGATGTGCAGGACTGCAGAGCTTAGATCTGATCCGTTGATTGTGGGATCGCTTAGCTTTATCAATTTCATTTTATGCTGTTGGGCACACAAGTAGTCCTGTTTGGTGGCTTTACCAGGTTGACACCACAAATTCAGGTATGCCTGGTGCTGCTCCTGCCATGCCCTGCCACACTCTCCACTGAACGAAGGCTGATCCCCTGGTTTGATGGTAATGGTTGAGTGGGGGATATCCTGGGACATGAGGTTACAGATTGTGCTGGAGTACAGTTCTGCTGCTGTTGATAGTCCATAGTGCCTCATGGATGCCCAGTCTTGAGTTACTAGATCTGCACAAAGTCTGTCCCATTTAGCACAGTGATAGTGCCACACAGCATGGTGGAGGGTATAAAAGCCAAAAGAACTGTGGATGCTGTAAATCAGAAACAAAAACAGAAATTGCGGAAAAGCTCAGCAGGTCAGGCAGCATCTGTGAAGAGAAATCAGAGTTAATTTTTCGACGCAGTGGTTCAGTGGTTAGCACTGTTGCTTCACGGGGCCAGGAACTCGGCGTCGATTCCACCCATGGGCAACTGTGTGGAGTTTGCACATTCTCCCTGTATCTGCATGGGTTTCTTCTGGGTGCTCCAGTTTCCTACCACAGTCCAAAGATATGCAGGTTAGGTGGATTAGCCATGCTAAATTGCCCATAGTATTCAAGAATGTGGAGATTAGGTGGATTATAGGGGCATGGGTCTGATTGGGATGCTCTGAGGGTTGATGTAGACTTGTTTAGCCGAAGCGCCTGCTTCCACACAGTAGGGGTTCTATGACTTGTAATCTATGAACAGTTGGACAGACAAAGGAGTGGATAATGAGCTGACTGGGAGGTTGAATAGCCGTTAATGGGGACCATGACTGGCTAACAATAGGTAATGTGGAATGGCAGACTATGTGATTACAAGGCCTAGTGTGTGTGGGGTAGGGGGCTGGGCCTTGAGAGAGTTCAGAGCATAAAATTATCAAACTCAACATTGAGTCTAGAGGGCTGCAGAACCCCCAAGCAGAAAATAAGGTGTTGTTCTTCCAGCTTGTGCTGAGCTTCACTGGAGCACTGCAGCAAATCAGAGACAGAGAGAAAAAACTGAAGGAACTGTGGATGCTGTAAGTCAGGAACAAAAGCAAAGTTGCTGGAAAAGCTCAGCAGGTCTGGCAGCATCTGTGAAGTCAAAAACAGAGTTAACATTTTGTGTTTGTTTGGAGGAAGGGTCACTGAACCTGAAGCGTTAACTTTGATTTCTCTCGGCAGAAGCTGTCAGACCACAATGGAGCATATTTCAACTCCAACTCTTGCAGTGGTCACTCTTACTGATACAGTCCATAAGACAATAACACCAGAAGACACAAAAGTAGAAATTCAGCCAGTCCAATAGTTGCACAATGCAAAGGAAAATGTAGAAGGTGTGCACACACGTTGGTTTCTGATTAGTACCTGCATTAACATGGTGTGAGCTAATAGCACAGAGGATCCCGGTGTGCACTTGTGAAAAATCAAATCTAATTCTGTTTAAACAGATCTATAAAGCTACATTCCTTAGGGAAGAGATCTTGCAGTTTAATGGATTGTGTGCCAATCTCTGGCCAGCAGCACTGGTTTGCAGTCCCATTCCAGGCCTTGATGGCCATAGAAATTGTGTTGTACAGTAGGTTGATCCTTCTGATATGCTTATGGCAGAGGGTAAGAGCCTCTTGATCAGCAAAAACCGCATGGTAGTCACAGTGCCACAAGCTCCCCATGTCAAAGGGATAACAAGGTGTAGAGCTGGATGAATACAGCAGGCCAAGCAGTATCAGAGGAGCAGGAAAGCTGATGCTTTGGGCCTGGGCCCCTCTTCAGAAAATGAAGAAGCATCAAGACCCGAAACGTCAGCCTTCCTGCTCCTCTGATGCTACTTGGCCTGCTGTGTTCATCCAGCTCTACACCTTGTTGTCTCGGATTCTCCAGCACTAACCGCATGTCAAAGTGTTGTGTGAAGAGATTAGGATCCAGAAGTAACCTAGTGGTGGTCTCACAGAACTGTACATTACTGAGTACAATTACTTCAGTGTGGGCGGAGTTAGAACAGACTTAGAAGGCACACTCTAGAAGCTACACTCTGATGAAGGGTCTAGGCCCGAAACGTCAGCTTTTGTGCTGAGATGCTGCTTGGCCTGCTGTGTTCATCCAGCTCCACACTTTGTTACCTTGGATTCTCCAGCATCTGCAGTTCCCATTATCACTCTAGAAGCTACACTTGACTAAGACTCTCTGGAAGAATCACATCAATCACATGGACCTGAAGACATAATGAAGGCAGATTAGACATGTCTTAATATTACTATAAGGCATTATAGTATATCTAGGATTACCATGTATAGCGGTATTTAGTTTTAGTGCATAAATTCATACTACTTTGAAGTTGAAGCCTGAAGACTGTCTTTGAATTTACCTTCCTATCAATCTATAAAGAATCTAAGCTCATAATGTGGCATCAATGACAAAAAAAAACAGATTTATGTCATGAGGACGTATCATCCTTGTTTTGAAGGACTACCGTAGGTATTAGGTATGAATCAGTATAGAGGTTCATTAACATGATCATAAAACATTGTCTAGAGATAGGTCTAATATATGGGATCTGTGCAGTATGAAGCAAGCCCGAAGTGAAAATAGAGGAAAAAAATGACACTAATATTTAACTAGAATTGCGAAGGAAATAAATAGGGTGCCCAATGATTCAACTAATTTAACTTAGAATTGACCTGCTGCTGCCCATACCCTAACTCACACCAAGCTTGGTCACCATGTATCACCTGGGCTAATCTGCTTCCCAATGGACAATACCATGAATTTAAAACCTTCACCCATATGTTTAAATCCCTCAATGTTTTTTGTCCGTCCCTACCTCTGTAACCTTCTCCAGCACTCTAACTCTGCAAGATCTCTGTGTTAGTCCTAGTTCTGGCTTCTTACACAAACCCAATTTCCTTTGGTTATCGACAGTAGCTGTACCTTCAGCTGCCAAGGCCCTCTCTGCCTTTCAACATCTCTGTTCTCCTCCAAAACAACCCTCATTAGGAAACTCTTTGGTCAAGAACTTGACCATCTGGCATGATAACTTCCCGTACAATTTGCTGTGAACATTTGTCAGAAAAAGATCCTGGGGAGCACCATCGGGCATTATACTACTTTGGAGATACTCTATAGATGCAAGCTGTTAATGAAAAGTAAGGAGCGAGTGATCAGGAAATACGTATTGTAGCTCATAAATTTTGAAACTGGAAATAGTGATGATAAAGCAAGCTGATCTTCAGGAACCTTACGAAGTTGTATTGATAGACCAGTGGAAAGGATAAAGGGTGCAAACAGACATTAAACGGACACTCTACTATAAAGATACATATGCTTGAATATCTGGATTGAACACATAATTTTGCTCCTAAGATTTTTTATTATTATTCATTCATTGGACATGGACATTACTGACCAGGCCAGTATTTATAGACCAGCAGGCAGTTGAGAGTCAAACACTTGCTGTGGGCTGTGAGTCACCTGTAGGCCATGGTGGATAAGAATGGTAGATTTCCTTCCCTAAAGAACATTAGTGAAGCAGGTAGATGTTTTTTCCTCCCAACAAACAATTTCATGGTTAGACTCTTAATCCTAGATTGAATTCAAATTTCACCACCTCCTATAGTAGATTTGAACCCCAGTCCGCAGATTATTACCTGGTCATTGGGTTCCTAGTCTCATGATAATTCCACTAGGCCATCTCCCCTCACTGCTGATACCCAGAATTTGAACTTCCCTGAAGGGGCTAGAGTGGACATTGGTAGGTTCAGATTAGCTACAATTGTGGTGACACAGTACTGTTTCTACCCACTGAAGGCCACAGTGACAAGATGGATCAGGGAACAAGAGAGAGGCACACATATTCTCACTGGTGGAGGAGACCCAGAGGAGGAGCTGTGTCCTGCAACCAGAGCGGAAAGAAGAACACCCTACTCTTCCCAACTCTCTTGGCTTTGGGAGAAAACTTTTCAGGTAGATGAGGGTGTGGATACCATGGTAGTCTTTGGAAAAGACCAGGGGAGTTCTCCACAGTGCCCTGGATAACTTTTAGCCCTCAAATAGCATCTCAAACAAAAAATGAATGATCTGGTCTTTATCAGTTTTGCAGTTTGTGTGAAATTCCTGTGTGCAAACTGCATTCCCTACAATTTACAAGTGATTAATTGACCATAAGCCACAAATAGAGCTATACAAATGCAAATTTTTCTTTTTTAATGTTATGGGCATAAGGATAGTCCTATTTCTTGATAATGGGGGACTTCACCCAAATAGGGATGATGCACGTTTTATCTTCTAGAGTGGGTTCAAATAGATATCCACGCAATCCTGAACAAAGACGAACACCCTGGCAATAAAACAGCACAACAGGAACTGCTCTCGTTACATGAGCCTACATCTCAACAAATGGGTTTTTTGACTCACACCCATAGGATTTAGTATGGATGTTATGAGGATACACATTAATTTGTAACATCAATCATCAGGCAAACACACTTGATGAATGTTTAACTGGCATGGAACTGAGCCATGCCGCTCTGAATACAAATCTTAACTTCCAAATTGCTTTTGTCGTATGTAACAATTTTCCAACATTTTTATCATGCCTTGCAAGTATGAGTTTTTCTTTCAAGTTGAGAACACTCACAGTGTTTTGACTTTGGCTTGAAACTTGCAGCCTTTATAATTGGCATTTGGATCTAAGTATTCTGTCCAAATTGGCTTTGCTGTTAATGAGAGGAATTTTGTGTGTGGTGGTCATGTAAAACAGGCACGAATAAATCTTCTACCACTTGATGATCCACCAGAGGATATATCGGATGGCGTAATTAATGGAAAGGAAAATGGGGCGAAAAATAAAGTGGCCATGGATTTACTTTTACAAGTTTCACGTTATTGTCTAATGTGAATTTAACCTTTGATCTATTTTGCATTCTAAAGCTCATGGCTATGTCACAGTTTGACAGCTGAAAGCAACTGAGGGCTGAACCTTAACTCCCTGCTGATGACAGATTAGCCACTAACTTGATCTCTGGTTCTCTTCAGCATTCAGTGTCGCTGACCTAATTAGACCCCACACAAAGCCATTTCCCTGCTTGAAAACACATTTAGAAATGCAGGGGTCAATGATCCTGAGCACTTGCTGTTTACAATGGCTCTGAATTTGTGACAGGTCAATTGGTCGCTCCAACTGAGTGTGGTGAAGTCTAGATGAAGTTAAGCTTTTAAATAATAAACAAAAACACAAAAGAGTCCAAATGTCTCCAAATTCAGACAAAGGCATCGAAGAAGCCTCATCTGACTGCTCACGAACAATGACAAATGGGTGCGTGTAATTTTTTTAGAATGAATTTCAACAGCAAAACAAAAGCGAGTGCTCGAAGCAGTAAGGAATAGTACTAACAGTGTAGTGATGTATTCACATTTCTGTGAGTGAGCAGAATCATGTTTTATTTTGCATAGCTATATACAGAGGGTGGTAGGATCTTACTTGGAGCCCCACATAAACAGCCTCCAGTTCCAGGTATCCTAATGTTGCTATGAAACCATTCCTTTCTCACACGCTTTGGCTACATCCAGATTACAAGCACAATTGACTCAACAACAATAATATGTAAAGTTATGTTTGGGCAGAACCAGGTTAAATAGTGATTCTAGAGAAGCTCAGCAGGTCCGCTAGCATCTGTGAAGCAGAAAACATAGTTAACATTTTGGGTCTGGTGACCCTTCCTCAGACTTTCTGAGGAACGGTCACTGGACCTGAAACGTTAATTCTGTTTTCTCCTCCACAGATGCTGCCAGACCTGCTGAGCTTTTCCAGCAACTTTGTTTTGTTCCTGATTTTCAGCATCCACAGTTCTTTTGGTTCTTAAATAGTGATTCTCTTCCTCACAGAAAGTTATTAGCTGGTGGAACTAGTTGGCAGCTCACATTGCGAATGTTGATTGGCTATTCCTTCAGACACAATCAAGGTAGAGTCATTCATGCAGTCAATATCTGGTTAAATCAATCAGGTCAGTGCATTGAGTAGAGGAGTTGAAAGGTCATGATGCGGCTATACAGAATATTGGTTGGGCCACTATTGGAATATTGCATTCAATACTAGTCTCCCTGCAAAAGAAAAGATGTTGTAAAACTTGAAAGGGTTTAGAAAAGATTTACAAGAATGTTGCCATGATTAGAGGGTTTGAGCTTTAGGGAGAGGCCGAATAAGATGGGGGTATTTTCCTTGGAGTGCCAGAAGCTGAGGGGTGACATCATAGCAGTTCATAAAATTGTAAGGGGTATGGGATGAACAGTCAAGGTCCTTTTCCCAGGACAGGAAGTCCAAAAGCAGAGGGCATAGGTTTAAGACGAGAGGGGAAAGGCTTAAAAGGGACCTAAGGGGTGACTTTTTCATACAGAGGGTGGTGTGTATATGGAATGAGCTGCCAGATGAGATGGTGGAGGTTGGTACAATTACAGCATTTAAAAGGCACCTGGTATATGAATAGAAAGGGTTTAGAAGCATATGGGCCAAATACTGGAAAATGGGACTGGATTAATTTAGGATACCTGATCGACATGGATGAGGGTTCCTCTGAAGGGTCTGTTTCTATGCTGTACAGCCCTATGACCCTATGTCCTAAATAATTGCCTGGACTAGTCTTGATTATTTAAGGGGATTAGTGTTGAACTTTGCAGTTATTTTTTTCCCACAGCGGTCTATTTCCATGGTTGTTTGCCTCATGCAGGAGATTACACGGCTCTCGGCAGAGTGGGTGTTATCTTCAGAAAGTCAGATGCTGAAGGATAGAAATGGAGCCAAGCATTGACTCATTTCTGTAAGTGTTTATTTTCAGAGTTACACAGTACAAGTGTGCACTTCCTCACCCAACAATCAGATGATCACACTGTTCCTGTTTATAGGAGCACTGATGAATCTCCAGTCAAAGCTCACCAACTCCACATCATCAAATACATCATCAGCTGCCAAGAGAGGCCGCAGATTACAATGTGGATACTTGTGAGGGAAAGACTGAATAGATCAGAAAAGCATAAACGGGCAGGAGTAAATGCGACAGCAAAATGCTGTGGAGGTTGGAAATCTGAAATGAAAACAGAAATCACTGGCAGCTCTCAGCTGGTTTGAATGGTGAGAGATGTAAAGTTCATGTTTCAGATCCGTTGATTGTTCGTAAAATAAAGGCTGTTATTAGGAATAATTATTGATTGTAATAGGCATGGAGGAAAGGTTTCAAGTTATAGCCACTACCTGAGGCAAGGTCCCATCTTCAAAGCAAGGCAAATTCAGAAGTCACATGTCACCAGCTTATGGCCCAACAGGTTTATTTGAAATGGGGAGACTTCACCTGATGAAGGAGCAGCGCTTTGAATGCTTGTGATTTCAAATAACCCTGTTGGACTATGACCTGGTGTCGTGTGACTTCTGAGTTTGTCCACCCTCCACATCAAAGAAAGGCAATTCAACCTTTAATTCTGGTGGGCCACCCTTCATAGCCACATGATGACTACTTGTCAGTCATTGGAAGCTCCTCTCGTTACTTTATGTCTTATGGTCAGTCTATCTGTATATCTTTAAGAGATATGATCACTCATGATATCATTACTTTAGCTTATGACCTGGCTGTATAAAGATCTCCGACTCCATCTTGCCTCGAATCCCGAGAATCATGACAGTCTACTGGAAGCAGGCTGCTCTGACATAATTTAATAAAATTTTATCTCAGTCATCAAACTTTTGCACCTGAGGAATGTAACGTTTGTACATAATAGTTAATTGAAATAAATGTTTGCTGGATTCATCAATGGTGTGATATTTGTTTGGAAGTATTTCTTTTGGCAGGGATTAACCTGACTGACCTGAGTTCTGAAGCTAAGCAACTGAAATCCAGGGTTTGTAAAGTGTACAAACAGCTGTTCTGATCTTTCTAAAGACTCACTGTTTTTTAATATGTTGGATTTTGATTTTAGGGTTGTTATTGCCCAGTGAGATACGATTTCTAAAACGTTGTTACAATCTCTTGGAAAGGACAATTTTAAGAGAATGAGAGCTGCAGACCAAAACAACAATTAGACAGAAAGACAACAATCATAGGTTCCCTACTGCGTAGAAAAAGGCCTTTTGGCCCATCAAGTCTGCACCAATGTTGTGAATAGCACTCATCCAGACCAAGCCCACTCTATCCCCATAATACCTCATTTCCCATGGCTAACCCACCTAACCTGCACATCCCTGGACATTATGGGCAATTTAGCATGGCCAATCAACCTAAGCTGCTCATCCTTGGACTGTGGACGAAAACTGGAGCAAACCTATGTAGGCACGGGGAGAATGTGCAAACTCCATGCAGATCATCACCCAAGAGTGGAATTGAACACTGACACTGTTAGATAACAGTGCTAACTGCTGAGCCACTGTGGATAATGAATGAAGTTAAGTTGCTCTAATATTTTTACAATAATTTTGTTTCAAGTGGCTAACTTGCCGTGTAGGCATGACAGAGCTGAAACTACTCTCATATTTCAAAAGATTTTGTTATTGAAATATTTATGTGCAGTTCAGCATTGGAGTGCAAAATATTTTTGAGGTCAGAGGAGAATGATTTAAAAGGGACCTGAGGGGCAACTTTTTCATATAGTGGGTGGTGCATGTATGGAATGAGCTGCCAGAGGAAGTGGTGGATGCAGATACAGTTAAGACATTTGAGAGACACTTGGAGAGGTATATCAATAGGATAGAAGGATATGGGCCGAATGCAGATAAGTGGGACTCATTTAGTTTGGGAAATCTAGTCGGTGACGGCAATTTGAAGCCATGCTGTCTGACTCTCTGGCTCTAAAAGCTGATGACTTACAAAACTGAATAGTTTGCGGTTGAGCACAGTTTGTATTCAAGAGAAAATCACTTTTATGTTATGTCAGTGGCTAAATCAGCTTAAGTTCACTGCGTTTCCCAAAACGTAGCCTGAGAAAATTGACAATACGTGACAGTTTCTCCTTCCTTTCAGCTTACAGAGTGCTGCAATTTGAAATCTACAAGCTGAAGGATACTAGGGTTGTTTAGAGCACATGTCCCTTTCTATTAAAACCCACAGGAAATGAATGAAGGAAATGCATTTAGATTAAATTGTTTGCCCTTTTTGCAGCTGTGTGTCAGGAATGCTCAGTGCTAAAAACCTCTCTATAAACCTGACACGAGAGAAACTTAAAAAGTACAACTCACACCATTTGCTGTGCAAACCATATGGGGTTTCTACTTAATCAGGAGTGTAAGGGTTTTAAGATAAGCTGTCAAAACATTGATAGTGAGCAAAGTTACGTGTTGAACACTCTGCGAATTCACATGTTTCCAAATTTGACAGTGTGATGTTTAAGAATTTGGCTTTGAAATTCATCTTCACAGGGCCTATCTTTCGATCCGAAACTATCTCCAAAGTTTCCAAGGTGCTGGGCAAGAAACTCATGCACATGGCCGGCTGGATATTAACCAGTGTCCACATTGATAAAGGTCAAAATTTTTGCATGATGTAGAGATGTTGGTGTTGGGCTGAGGTGGATTAGGTCAGAAGTCATACAACACCAGGTTACGGCCCAACAGATATTTTTGAAATCACAAGCTTTTGAAGTGCTCCTCTTTCATCAGATGAAGTGTCATCTGATTCACCTGATGAAGGAACAGTATCTGAAAGTCTGTGATTTTAAAATAATCTTTGCATGTATTACTAACGCATAAGGCAGGAGTTAGGCTTTTCAAATACTGAATCGGTTAGCAATGAGAGGTCTGGAGCACTCTCCACTGCAGCTGGGAGCTGGTGCTCTCTAGCAAAACCTGGACAACCTAAAATCCTTAAAGGGGACACTATTGATTTTAACCAACAGAGCCAAAGCTTGTTGTTGCGTGAACTTGTCTTTTTGACCCCACTTTCAAACCACACAAGTCACTATCAACCAATAACACCATCCCCTGAACCCCCTGAAAGCATTGCTGTCCTTCCCTCAGTCCCAGCCACCAATGCATCTCACCTGGCTTTCCAAACCAATGAATCGTCTCCCTGGACTTCCACCTTCCCCATTGAGCACCACTCCCACCCATTGCAGCCCAATTTGACATCACATTGAAAGGGTCACCAATGGTGATGCAGCCCCCCTGTCTTTGTTTCCTCGTTGGAACTGAATTGCATGGAACCAGCCATCAGGAGCTCGCAGCTCTCCGCTCCAACAATATGGAACACAAGTTCTGTGGACTTTTGATCTCACATAGAGAAGCAAATGGAATTACCGCACCCTCCCACCAAGAATGAAAGGGTGGCACAGTGGGGCAGTATGGTGGTTCACTTGTTAACACTGCTGCTTCCCAGCATGAGGGACCAGGGTTCAATTCTAGCCTCTGGTGAATGGTAGCGTGGAGCTTGCATGTTTTCCCCGTGTCTGTGTGGGTTTCTTCTGAGTGCTCTGGTTTCCTCCCACACTCTAACTATGTGCAGGTTAGGTGGCTTGGCCATCTCAAATTGCTCTGTAGTGTCCAGAGCAATGTGTGTCAGATGGTTTAGCCATTGGAAATACAGGGTAGGGGTTGGGTTTGAGGTTGGGTGTTCTTCTGAAGATTGGTACGGGCTGAATGATCTATTTTCCCACTGTGAAGGTCCTTTAAACAAAAATGAAGTGTGGGCTGAGCTTCCAAGGCTGTCATTTATAAGCTGGACCATTACTCACTGTTCTGAGGAAGGGTCACTGGACCAAAAGTGTTAACTCTGATTTTCTCTTCACAGGTGCTGCCAGATCTGCTGAGCCTTTCCAGCAATTTCTGTTTTTGTTTCTGATTTACAGCATCCACGGTTCTTTTGCTTTTTGTTACCCACTGTATACTTTCTATCTGTAATTGACATGATAGAAACCGATGGCCTGAACACAGCACTAATGAGAACAGACTCCTGAGCTGCAGCCTCCAGTGCAGTGAAACATAAAGCTCAAACAAACAGCTGAATGCAGAGGTTTAGCAAGGCAGACTACATTTTAAACAAAGGTTGGGAGTCAGTGGGATGATGGTGTGGAAGTAATGCTACTGGGCTAGTAATCTAGAGGGGTGATGCCAATGCTTTGGGGTTTGGTTTCAAATCCCCTATGTAAGTCGTTGATGGCATTTCAATACAATTAATGTTTTGACAATCATCAATGGGCATAAATCTGTCAGTCTGGCCTACACATAACTCCTAAATATCCAGTAATGTGTCTGATTCTGAACAGCCCCCTGAAAGACTGACCTTAGTTGAAAGGAAACTGAGGGGCCAGCAACAAATGCTGACCATGTAAGCACCATTCAGGTCCCTGGAAACAAAATTCAGCTTTCTTCCTTGATGGGATGAAGGTGTTGCTGGCTCGGCAACCAGTCAAGGACAGTCGTGGGAGGTTGTGCATGAAGTCCGAAGAGAAAGGAGAGGAGCTAAATGAATATTTTTCATCAGTATTCACACAGGAAAAAGACAGTGCTGTCAAGGAGAATGCTGAGATACAGGCTACAGGGTTGAGGTTCATAAGGAGGAGGTGTTAGCAATTCTGGAAAATGTGAAAGTAGGTAAGTCCCCTTGGTCGGATAGGATTTATCCTAGGATTCTCTGGGAAGCTAGGGAGGAGATCACAGAGGCTTTGATCTTTATGTCGTCATTGTCTACAGGAAGAGTGGCAGAAGACTGGAGGATAGCAAATGTTGTCTCCTTGTTCAAAAGGGGGATTAGCAACAACCCTGGTAATTATAGACCAGTGACCCTTACTTCAGTGTGGGTGAAGTCTTGGAGAGGATTATAAGAGATAGGATTTATAATCATCTACAAAGGAATAATTTGATTAGGGATAGTCAACACAGTTTTGTGAAGCGGTTGTGCTTCACAAAAATTATTGAGTTTTTTGAGAAGGATGAGGTGGACGATGATAAAGTGGTTGATGTGGTGTATATGGATTTCAGTACAGCGTTTGATAAGGTTCCCCACGGTAGGCTATCGCAGAAAATACAGAGGCATGGGATTGAGGATGATTTAGCGGTTTGGATCAGAAATCGGCTAGCTGTAAGAAGGCAGAGGGTGGTGGTTGATGGGAAATGTTCATCCTGGAGTTCAGTTACTTGTGGTGTACCACAAGGATCTGTTTTTGGGGCCACCGCTGTTTGTCATTTTTGTAAATTACCTGGATGACGGCTTAGAAGGATGGGTTAGTAAATTTGTGGATGGCACTAAAGTTGGTGGAGTTGTGGATAGTGCAGAAAGATGTTGCAGGTTACAAAGGGACAGAGATAAGCTGCAGAGCTGGGCTGAGAGGTGGCAAATGGAGTTTAATGCAGAAAAGTGTGAGATGATGCACTTTGGAAGGACTAACAGGAATTCAGAGTACTGGGCTAATGGTAAGATTCTTGGTCGTGTGGATGAACAGAGAGATCTCGGTGTCCATGTGCATAGGTCCCTGAAAATTGCCACCCAGGTTGATAGGGTTGTTAAGAAGGCGTACAGTATGTTAGGTTTTATTGGTAGAGGGATTGAGTTTTGGAGCCATGAGGTCATGTTGCAGCTGTACAAAACTCTGGTCCGGCCGCACTTGGAATACTGCGTACAGTTCTGGTCGCCGCATTACTGGAAGGATGTGGAAGTATGGAAGGGGTGCAGAGGAGATTTACCAGGATGTTGCCTGGTATGGCAGGAAGGTCTTATGGGGAAAGGCTGAAGGACTTGAGGCTGTTTTCGTTAGAGAGAAGAAGGTTAAGAGGCAACTTAATAGAGATGTACAAGATGATCAGAGGATTAGATTGGGTGGACAGTAAGAGACTTTTTCCTCTGTTGGTGATGGCTAGCATGAGGGGACATTGCTTTAAATTGAGGGGTGATAGATATGTGACAGATGTCAGAGGTAGGTTCTTTCCTCAGAGAGTAGTAAGGTCGTGGAATGCCCTGCCTGCAACAATAGTAGACTCGCTAACTTTAGGAGCATTTCAATGGTCATTGGATAAATATATGGATGATAACGGAATAGTATAGGTTAGATGGACTTCAGTTTGGTTTCATAGGTCAATGCAACATCAAGGGCTGAAGGACCTGTACTGCGCAGTAATGTTCTATGTTCTATCCCAGGTGAGGATGATAATTTCCTTCCCTAAAGGACATTAGTGAACCAGATGTGTTTTTTCCCCTGACAATCAGTGATGGATTCATGGTCATCATTAGATCCTTAATTCCAGATATTAATTGAATTCAAATTCCATCATCTGCCATAGTAGGATTTTAACCCAGGTCCCCAGAACATTAACCCGGCCTCTGGATTAACAGTCCAGCAATAATAGAACTAGGCCATTGCTTCCTCTATATAAGTGTTAGCCATCGGGTTATTTCTACCATGAACAATTTTAACATTAAAGCACATAACCCAGAGGCATGACCTTGCAAAGTGTGTTAACTTTATGGGCCATTTCAGACTTTAACAGCCATAAATCATGGCGCATAAAACAAATCAATTTCTCCTGCTTATGTGCTCAGCATGAGTCAACCCTGACCCGGATCCCTCCCAGTCCCTTTACGGTCATGGCATGTTGTGCTCACATGAGAAATCAGCCTGGATATCTCACCCCTACAAATGCATGTTTTGCTTTTTAAAAGCCAAATACCCGGGTGCCAGAGACCAAGTAGATGATATGGGCTGTGTTGTGGACAAGCGCAGGAACCTAAGACACAGCTTGCTTGGAGAGTCATAGATATTTTACAACACAGAAAAAGGCCCTTTGGCCCGTCGTGCCCACACTGGTCACCAACCATCCACCTATTCTAATCCCATTCGCCGGCACTTGGCTTGTGCCCTTGTATACTATGGAGTTTCAAGTGCTCGTCTAAATAGTTTTTATTTGTCTTAAAATCTCCTGCCTCTTCAATCCTTTAAGACACTGAGTTCTAGAAACCTACAACTCTCTAGGTGAAAACATTTTTTTTTAAATTCCTCCTCTAAAAGTCCTGCTTCTTGTCTTAAAGCTGGGTCCCCTGAAAATTAACCTCTCCACTAATGTGAAAGGTGCCTCCTTATCTACTCTGCCCACACCCCTCCGAAGTCACTAGTTTCAATCAGACCTCCCCCAGCCTTCTCTGCTGTAAGAAAAAGAACTCCAGTATCTAGTTTTTCTTCACAGCTACATCACTCAAGCCCAGGCAACATCCTGGTGAACTCCTTCTGCACCCACTCCAGTGCAATAATACCCTTTCTATAGCATGGTGACCAGAATACACAGTACCCCAGCTCTTCGTATTGATGTGAACAGCATTTCAAAGTGGTAGCCACCTGCATCCACATTGGCATTTCACTTTTACAATCTGAGAACAAGCCAGCTATGTTTTTGGATGGGATTTTTGTGGCTTTATTGACTGACACATATGTCAACAAGAAAGAAGTTAATCATTATCCCCTTGTTCCTCAGTTCTGAGGAAGGGTCACCGGACCCAAAATGTTAACTCTGTTTTCTCCTCCACAGATGCTGCCAGACCTGCTGAGCTTTTCCAGCAACTTTGTCTTGGTTCCATCACCCTCTTGACCCCATCCCATTGCATCTCACACTGTCTAAGGATTAGGGATCAAATATCTAGGTCTGAGATAAGAAGTCTGTGGAATTTCCAATCCCAAAAAGCAGTTGAAAATCTTGAAACCCATGATAAAAATATTTTTGAGGTACATAGAGCAGATGAGGATGTTGGAGTTGGAGATCAGAAATGATTATATCGAATGGTGGGACAGGTTTGATCGGATACTTAAAACACCTTTCAGGAGAAAAGTGACAATAAATAAATTATTCAATCATTCACATAGGCTACTCTGACTCCTATTTCTTATGATCAAGTACCAGCTATTATCATTTATTAGTGTCCATTGCGGTTCAATGGTATCACCCTTTCCTTCGCATTAGAGGAATGTGGATTTAAATCTCAGTGCAGAAGGTGGAACGTTAAATATATCAATAAAGGTAAACAGTTCCTTTAGTGTAGTATTGAACAGTTATTGCAATGTCTGAGGTGATGATATTCAAATGAGACAATAAATCCCAAGACTTTCTGACCTGCCAGTGCCATGAGATATTTTACATTCATCTATTTGGGAAAAAGCACGGGGAATCAATCCTCCTTGCTGTCCTGGCAAATATTTAACTCTGGGCCAACATTCACTGAACCATATCCCTTGATCATTATCACATTGCCGTTTGTGAGGGCTGTTGTCTGCTCATTCTCTGCTTTGTTTCCAACATTACGACAGTAATTCAATTCAAAATTATTAACCTGCTGTTCACATGATCCGACGATACAGTCATAAAGTCATGCAGCACAGAAACAGACCCTTTGGTCCAACTCGTCCATGCCGACCAGACACCCCAATGTGACTTAGAGATAATATCAACTGCAGATGCTGGAGAATCCGAGATAACAAGGTGCAGAGCTGGATGAACACGGCAGGCCAAGCAGCATCTTAGGAGCACAAAAGCTGACATTTCAGCCCTAGACCCTTCTTCAGAAAATGTGACACCAATCTGGCTTAGCCCCATTTGCCATCATTTGCCCCATATCCTTCTAAAAACTTCCTATTCATATACCCATCCAGATCCTCTTAAACATTGTAACTGTACCAGCCTTCACCACTTCGTCTGGCAGCTCATTCTGTACATACACCATCTCTGTATGAGAAAGTTGCCCCTCCAGTAAAATCCTTCCCCTCTTACCTGAAACCTATGCTGTCTGGTTTTGGACTCCCTTGCCCTGGGGAAACAAAAACTGAGCTATTCATTGTATGCACACCCCTCATGATTTTTTAAATCTCCACAAGGTCATCCCTCAATCTCTGATGCTCCGGAGAAAATCATTCCGGCCTATTCAATCGCTCCATTTAATGCAAACCTCCTAGTCCCAGCAACATCCTTTTAAATCTTTTCTGCGCCCTCTCAAGTTTAACAACATCATTCCTAAAGAAGGAAGCCCCTTCCCCCAACGCATCCCTAAACCAGCCCAGTTCGTCCCCTCCCCCCACTGAACCACACAACCAGCCCAGCTCTTCCCCTCCACCCACTGCATCCCAAAACCAGTCCAACCTGTCTCTGCCTCCCTAACCTGTTCTTCCTCTCACCCATCCCTTCCTCCCACCCCAAGCCGCACCTCCATCTCCTACCTACTAACCTCATTCCACCTCCTTGACCTGTCTGTCTTCCCTGGACTCACCTATCCCCTCCCTACCTCCCCACCTATACTCTCTCCACCTATCTTCTTTTCTCTCCATCTTCGGTCCGCCTCCCCCTCTCTCCCTATTTATTCCAGAACCCTCACCCCATCCCCCTCTCTGATGAAGGGTCTAGGCCCGAAACGTCAGCTTTTGTGCTCCTGAGATGCTGCTTGGCCTGCTGTGTTCATCCAGCCTCACATTTTATTATCTTAGCCCAGAATTTGCAGTTTACTAAAAGTGGCCTCACCCAATGTCCTGTGCAGCTGAAACATGATATCCCAACTCCTTTACTCAAGATTGTAATAGCTTTCAAGGAAGTCATTCCTTATTCTGATATTACTTTACAATTAATTCAGTTGACTAATGACAATCAATTGAAACCACTTTCTAAGTACCCTGTCCTATTCCATTCTTCTTGTACCTGTCTCACATGGTACCCTATCCAGTCTGCATTGTCCGTGTTAGATTTTCTTTTCCAAATTCTCAGCCAAACTCAGTGATATTTCCCAGTCTGTCCCAGATTCGTGTTGCTTAGAAATTTGACTATCGTTCCTTTCACTTGCCTGGCACATTGAACTCAAAGTCTCCCAGAATATTTAATATACTATATCAATAAGTGTTTCTGAAATAAATTGGAATTATTCTACTGACAAAATGATTTTGTTCCAGGGTACGACTGATCAGAGAGTGGAACAAATTTTAGTGCTTTTTGCAATCACTTTTGACGGTGAGTATATGGATCTCCCAAAACCTGGCAAAAGATTTTCAAATTTAAAGATGTTTCTGCTGTGCAGACCACATCAATAATTTAGCCCAACTGGGATGTCAGAAGCATCTTCTATCTGTGTCACCTCGGCAGCTGTGGTGACAAAGGTTAAGTTGTTACAAATGATATTTTGGCTCTTGGTCTCGTCAGTGAATGAGAGGCACTTTGCTTAAGGCAACTTATTACATTTTGCATCTACATTGACCTTTAACCTCTTGCATCTATGTTTCAATCCACATCCAATGGCTACAATCAAATCTCCTTTAATTGTTTTCAATGAGGAAGTTATGGTAACTGTATGTGGGCACTCTGTCGAAGTTCACAATGCCTAGGGTTTAAAAACATCTGGCAGACCCTCTAAGCGAAGACACTTACTATGGAGTGCAGCCCATTTTAATAAATGCACATCGAGCCTTCGAATCTGGTGAGGATCTTGAGGGCCAGCCATCCCCCACATGCTTGCATCTGCTCAGGAGGATCTCCCAATCTTGTCACTGCCTTACACGTTTCACAAGGACTTCTTGCTTTGCCACATTGATCATGAACACACTTTCTGTGGCCGTCCCAAATCCTGCAATCAAATTTCAACCCAGGGCACCTCCCGCTGTGATACAATTTCCTGCCAGCATTTGGGAACAAAGATCATTTGGCCCGGCATGAATCTGCTAGCTCCTTGCAATTCAGGAACCAATTCTTCTGACCACAGCTCTGAAATTTTCTCTACTTCAAAGGGTTACCATAAAAGATGAAGTCACCTTTTGCTTTGACTATTCCTTGTGATGAACTATTACCATAGAGAAATTTCTTTTCTTGACCAGGTCTAAGGACCCAGTGGTAGAGGAAAAACTACTAATGAGTCTTAGCAAGAAGAGACTCTTGACTTACCAAGATGTAGTTTATTGCAATGCAGCAATAGGATGGTTAATAAGCCATTTAATGTGCTTACCTTCTCTGCTCAGACCTTTGGGTGTAGGAGTTGGGACATTATCTTGAGGTTGTGCAGAATACTGGAGAGGCCTCTCCTAAAATACTGTGTCCAGTTCTGTTATATGAAGGTTATTATTAAACAGGAGAGAGTTCAGAAGTAATTTACCAGGATGTTGCTTGGAATGGAGGGTTTGAGTTATAAGGAGAGGCTGGGACCTTTTGTATGGGAGTGTAGAAGGTCGAGCAGTGACCTTGTGCAGGCTCATAAGATCATGACGCTTTGATAAACTAAGTGGCAGATGTATTTTCCCTAAGGTGGGGGAGTTCAAAACCAGGGCACATATTTTTTAAGTTGAGAGGAGAAAGTTTTCAAAAAGGGCACAATGAGCAATTTATTTTTACACAGAGACTGGTTTGTGTGTGGAATTATCTTCCATAGGAAGTGGTGGATGCAGGTACAGCTACAACATTTAAAAGACATTTGAAGAAGTATGTGAATAGGAAAGGTTTGATTGTGATGTCTGGTCAACATGGACTAGTTGGACTGAAGGGTCTGTTTCTGTACTTTGCGACTCGATGTCTCTAATTTAGGATAAGCGACGTTATGTAGTTAGATGTTGCTACGAAGACTATTTGGAGACAGTGATGACATATTTGTTAGCTTTGAGAGCATGAACTATTCTTCCAATTCTCCCATCACTCTTTGTAAGACACTCATCACTTTCTGAAGCAGAGAGTCCAAGATTGCACAACCCTCTGAGGGGAAAATATGTTTCTCCCTATCTTTCTCTTTCTGAAACAATAATGCCTAATTTTAAAACAGCGTCACATATTTGTGAATTCATCCGTATCTGACACTGTCAGGAACATTAGCACACATTATACTCTTCGGTTATGTCATCCCTCACTCTTCTAAACACCACTGAAAATAAGTCCAAGCTGTCCAATTTATCCATCTACTTAATCCAGGCATCAACCTCGTAAAGATCCTCTAAAACATGTCTAATGCATTTACATACTTCTTTGAAATTAAAACTGCGCACAATATTCGAGTGGTGGACTTAGCAAAGCCCTGTATAACTGAAAAATAACATCCTTACTGTTATGTTCATTTTCTGTGTTAATAAGGGAGAGCAACCTATTAGTATTATTGGTTGCATGCAGCATTTGCATTTGATTTATATACTTAAACACTCTATTTTCATCCCAGAATCCCACAGCCATTCTCTGTTTAAGTAATTTTCTGCACGTTCATTCTTCCTGCAAAGGAAATTTAATCATATTTTCCACTACTCCATCCCCTCTCAAGTCTCCGCCTCCATGAATTCAGGTGGTCTAGAGGGCTCATGATTCTTTCAGAATGTGTACTGTTTGAACTTGGAGGATTGGTAAGACACTGGCCTGAGAACCATGGCCCTTGATTCTTCTCTTGGCCCTGTGTAAGCTGTCTGTCGACAAGGGTACCTTCAATCCCTTGGATGACCACGGATGACATAAATTCTTGCTTAGTTGGGAAGTTTTCCAATAACAATATCCAGGAAAGTTTTAATCTCATGAGTTTCCATCATGAAGATGCCCACTTGGTGGAAGCAAGCTTTTTCTTCACAGTATCTGGAACTCCTGAGGCAGATACACTCTCTTCTTGATCACATCCTAAATCTGTTTTGAAGCTTGTAAGTTATAAACTTTAACTTTTGATTTGGTTGGGTGGATGGCTTTATTCACTCTCTGTGTTTGTTGTACTGATACACCAGACTCTTTCCAATGCTCAGTCATGGTGTGGAGGATTGGTGAATCCCAAGCATTATCTCTGCCACTGGTACCAATAATTCTGCTTTAGAAGACAAGGATTTGAAATGTCTCTCTTCAACTTGTGTCATCGCTATCTGACAGCTAATTCAAGTCTGCTCGAATAACTTCTTTGGCAAGTCATTATTTTTTCAGTTAAAGGTTCCTCAATGAGTTTGAACAAGTTGTACTACTCGTTCTTGTTGTCATTTTTTGTTCCTGCTCATTAGTTTTGGTGATTTTTGTCACGTGAAGGTTCTTCGGTGAGGATAGGAATCAAGATACTTCCTCCACGAGTTTGTGGTTTCATATTTCCTTCCTGTTGATAGAATAGACTGATTCTCTTATACAAACATGGAAAACATCAAAAAGATGCTTTTATTTATATTCTTGCCATTGGAATCCAATTAAATTATCTGCTGTTTATCTTAACTAGTTGGATAATAACAGTTGTTTTGAGACCAACTGTTCTCTGATTGCCTTCTTTTTGAAGAGATAATGTGTACTTTTGTTACCCTTCACCTGTTCACTGTCCTTTAGCTACCTCAAAGATGTTGGCAACAAAATATACCTGTAGGCTTAAAGTAAAAAGTGTGATTGTAAATCTCAGCTCACTTCTCCTTTTTCTGTTACCGAATTGCCTGCTGCAAACATTTAATCTTATAGCCTTGCTATTTTGATAACATAGGTTCATCTCTGTATGCTGTAACATCTGTTTCCTCAGCCACAGTACTCATTCTGAATAATACAGTGATATTTACCGCATAGTAAGCTTAAAATGAAAGAGATATCCATTGACATAAACAAATTCTAATAAACTCAAGTCATTTGCCTCACACTTTTCTCTTGGAATGCATTGGATGTCTCCTCTAATGCTGGTGATTCTATGACATTAATATATTTATATCAGTAAGCATTTTAAGTTTTGCTGCTTGGAAACTTCCGCACATTGTCAGGAAGTGACCTATAGCTTTATATCTTTTGCATTATATTATTCATAACTGGGCATTGTTTGCGCTTCTGAGATTTCTATTTGTTCCACATGACCTTGACTTGCTCTTTGGCCTCTCCTTTATTTAAATTGTTATAAGCTTCTTTTGAGTGTTTCTTTCTTATAAAGTACAACAAATTCTGTGACAAGGTTGTTCTTCTCACCTGAGGATTAGTGTGTGAATCTTCCTGAGCTCAGTTTATGGCACAATAAGACAGCTTTCCCCAAACACAAATCTTCTTTGTACTGTTACTAATCTGACAAAGATCCATCAATAATTCCAACAACAATTCAGTCTGTGAATTGGGATTTCACAGTTCCACAGTTACAGTTTCTCACTAAGTTGAAGAGATCTTTAATTGAAATATTTACTGTTTCCCTTAGATACCAAACTCCATTTAGAATATTAAAATAACTTTGAACAACATGAAGAATGTCTTTGAGAATACTTGCGCCTTCTTTAATGCTTTGGCAATTTGCAAGATCATCAACAATGAGCCCTATTGAGTGCAATATTGTTTTTACTTATTCAATTTGTGATTTATTATTTAGGTTTGAAGCAATTCTGGTTATTAAGAATTGATTTGTTTTCCGGGATGTCCAATCCTGTGTTCTGGGTGGACCACATCTGATATTAAAGCTTGCAGGTACTATAATTTCATCTACTGTACCTTCTTAATGAGACTATTTATTCTTCTCAATTTAAAGCTTTTAAATTCCGCAATATCGCAATGCTGCTACAATCCCTTTTCCACAAAGACATTTATTCTTGAAAATAGCCATGTTGTTGTACTTACCGCTCATAAATATTTTAAACTGTGCTGTACAGCAATTCTATATCATTTTCCATCTTTTGTAGCTTTTAATTCTGTGCTCTAGAAATACTGTGTATTTGCCAGGTTTTTCCTGCATTTTTGAGTACAGGCTGAAGCTGATTTCTGTGGCCAAAATAGAAGTATCCCACCTTCATGCAGGCAAAAGTGATGATTTCCTACATTTTTGGGCATAATGCACAGGATCAGAAGGACTTTGGTGTCATATACACTGATCCCTGAAGGGAGCAAGCAGCTACATAAAATGTTAAGAAGGCATATAGGGCACTTGTCCTTCTCATGTGAGCCATAGAGTGCAAGAACAAAGAGATTATGCTGAACAGAGGGTCACAACTGGAGGACTGTGTGCACTTCTGGTCACCACATTATATGAAGGTTGTCGTTGTGCTAGAGACAGTACAGAGCAGATTCATAAAGATTCTGCCAAAGCTGGAGGAGCTATGAGGAAAGATCGGTTAGGTTGAAATTTTTTCTTCATAGAGAAGCAATGCTTGAGAGGGGACCTGAGAGAGGTGTGTAAGGTTATGTGGTGTACAGATAGGATGGATGAGAGCCACTTCTTCAGTTAGTAGAGGGGTTATTAACTGGTGTTTGAGGAGCATAAATTTAAACTGAGAGGTGAAAGGCAGTGAGGAGAATTGAGGAGATTTTTTTTTAAACTCAGAGGTTGCTAGGAGTGAGAAGTTCACTGCCTGAAAGGCTGGTTGGATCCAAACTGTCATACAATTGGGGCAGTATTTAGATATTCACTTGTGTGGTCATAACCTCTGGGGTTATGGTCAGAAGTTGGAAAATGTGATTAGTGAAATCAGACCTTAGTTTACCAGCATGGACAAAATGGGTCAAGTGGTCATCTTCGGTGCTGTAAAGGCCCATGGGCCTATACATCAATAAGTTATTTTTCCCAATATTGTCTTTTGTGACTCAGCACCAAATCTTTCTCTGTACCACTCCTGAGAAGCATGTTATATTAAACTTGATATCTAAATATAAATTTTCCAGTTGGACTTATACTTCCAAAGACTTATGTGCTAAAGTACTAGGTCCCTCTGTTCATCCACACTTTCAGAATCTTTACCCTCATTCTCAATTCTTGCTTCTTTGCTCCCCCCAAAGACATGGCCTCTCACTCCTTCATGTAAATTTGATACTTGCCCACCCAAATCACAGGATTTCTGGAGTAAGTCAGTTTCAGTAAACCAGTAAATGGTTTCAATTGTTACACTTTTATTTTCATCTTAGAGCAAGATTGGCAAGTCAACCTGTTCGTGAAGTCCATACCGAGCAATCGATAACTTCAGTTAATAGCTCAGTCATAAAACAGCTTGCAGTCTCAGTGGACTCCTCATCATTAAATCCCAACAAATACCTCCACAGTTGGTGATATTTTCAAATGTGCTGACTATTTATTTATTTGTTTATTCATTGTCTCATGTATCAGAAAATCATAGAGTCATAGAACCTCTGCATTTACTATATCGAGAAAGATGCAGTACAAAGTGTTTTAGCACCATGATCTGGTACCATTTTGAGTTACAAAAAGAATAAAATGAAATTACATGAATAGAATCAATCTTCTGTCCAAGATGTCTTCAAGCACAGCACCAGGGCTTCTGTAAACTTTCTGTAAGGTGTCCTGGACCTCAAGGAATTCCTGCTTCAGGTTCAGCACTGACAACCCCACCAAAGGCCACATGTGAGGCAGGACTACCACAGCCAGGAGTCCTTGCTCTGGGCACCGTCACCATCATCGATGATGACTTGCTGAGTCTATGCTTCAGGCATTGCCATCACCGCAGCCGACAAACTGCTGAGCACTGCTCTGGCTTCCCCAAGACATCTGCCAGGCAGCTCCAAGGAATCCTGGGTTTCCTGGGCCTGCCGTCTCCTTCCTTTTCCATGAATGGTCCCCCACTCTCCTGCCATCTGTGCACTACTCCTTGCCAGTCTAATGTGATGTGTAATCACCACTCTCTCAAATGAGTGCTCCAGAAATCTCTCTCCTTCTAGTATGGTACATAGAGAGGAGCGTCACTGCTCCAAATCAGCTACATGTTGTTCAAGGATTGTCCTCAGGCACCAGGTCTTTGGCATTCCTCTCCTAGGTAGCATTGACTGATCCAGCTTGTCCTTCTCACTAGTACCCTCTTTTTTTTAACTGGCTATGTTGCAAAGAGCAATCCATTAAGGCGAAACTGTCTATCTGTCTTTAGAAAACGCTATGTACACAGCAATATATATATCAAAGAATCTTATTAACATAATCATAAATTGGTAGCATTCACTGTGAAACTCTCAGTCATTGTGACTGTCTGTAATATATATACTGAAAGCCCTGTCACATGGTGAAATGCATACTTTATGTGAGTGGTTACCTTACAGACAATGCCACTTGACGATGTCAGCATATCGAATGCCAAAGTTTACAACTGGCCGGGGAGATCTCAGCAAGGTCACAATTCATTTAACAATGTATCATGCTCAATAAACAGAACACAGAGATACCAGCTGGGTCATTTTCTTTAGTCCAAGTAGCCCCTGCTAACCATGTTCCCAAACTAAACTAATCCCACCTGCCTGTGTTTGGCCCATATCCCTCCAAACCTTTCCTATTCATGTACTTATCCAAATATCTTTTATATGAGGCTGTTTAAGGAGCAGTTGTTGCGAGTGATGTACAAATTTGTTCCTCTGAGACAGGTAAGAAGGGGTAAGATTAGGGAGCCTTGGATGACGGGTACAGAGGTGCTTCTCGTCAAAAAGAAAAAGGCAGCTTACGTAAGGTGGAGGAAGCAAGGGTCTCGCACAGCTTTAGAGGATTACAGGCTTGCTCGGAAGGAGCTCAAAAGTGGATTGAGGAGGGCCAGGAGGGGGCACAAAAAAGACTTGGCAGGAAGGATTAGGGAGAACCCAAAGGCATTTTACTCATACGTGAGGAATAAGAGAATGCTCAGAGAGAAGGTAGGGCTAATCAGGGATAGCGTAGGGAACTTGTGTGTGGAGTCTGAGCAGATAGGGGAAGCCCTAAATGAGTTTTTTGCTTCGGTTTTACCTAAGGAAAGGGACCTTGTTGTGAATGAGAACTTTGAGGAGCAGGAAAACAGGCTTGAATAGATCAAGATTGAGGGAGTTGATGTGCTGGAAATTTTGGCAAACATTAAGATTGATAAGTCCCCAGGGCCAGACCAGATTTATCCTAGGTTGCTCCGGGAAGCGAGAAAGGAAGTTGCTAAGCCGCTGGTGAAGATCTATGCTTCCTCACTCTCCACGGGAGTGGGACCGGAAGATTGGAGGGAGGAAAATGTTATTCCTCTTTTCAAGAAAGGGAATAGGGAAATCCCTGGAAATTACAGACCAGCCAGTCTTACGTCTGTGGTCAGCAAGGTTTTGGAAAGACGTCTGAGGGATAGGATTTATGACTATTTGGAAAAGCATAGTGTGATTAAAGGGAGTCAGCATGGCTTTGTGAGGGGCAAGTCATGCCTTACAAATCTTATTGAGTTCTTTGAGGAGGTCACGAGACAGATTGACGAGGTTCGAGCAGTGGATGTGGTGTACATGGACTTCAGCAAGGCATTTGATAAGGTTCCCCATGGTAGGCTCATTCATAAAGTCAGGAGGTATGGGATACAGGGTGATTTGGCTGTCTGGATTCAGAATTGGTTGGCTGACAGGAGGCAGAGAGTGGTTGTAGATGGTAAGTATTCTGCCTGGAGGTCAGTGCTGAGTAGTGTCCTGCTGGGCTCTGTTCTTGGGCCTCTGCTCTTTGTAGTTTTTATAAATGACTTGGATGAGGAGGTTGAGGGGTGGGTTAGTATGTTTGCTGATGACACAAAGGTTGGAGGTGCCGTTGATAGTATCGAGGGCTATTGCAGGCTTCATCGAGACATTGACAGAATGCAGAGCTGGGCTGAGAAATAGCAGATGGAGTTCAACCTGGATAAATGCGAAGTGATGCATTTTGGAAGGTCGAACCTAAACGCTGAATATAGGATTAAAGGCAGGATTCTCGGCAGTGTGGAGGAACAGTGGGATCTTGGTGTTCAAGTGCATAGCTCCCTCAAAGTTGCCACCCAGGTAGATAAGGTTGTTAAGAAAGCAAGATAATAAAATGTGAGGCTGGACGAACACAGCAGGCCAAGCAGCATCTCAGGAGCACAAAAGCTGACGTTTCGGGCCTAGACCCTTCATCAGAGAGGGGGATGGGGGGAGGGAACTGGAATAAATAGGGAGAGAGGGGGAGGCGGACCGAAGATGGAGAGTAAAGAAGATAGGTGGAGAGAGTGTAGGTGGGGAGGTAGGGAGGGGATAGGTCAGTCCAGGTAAGACGGACAGGTCAAGGAGGTGGGATGAGGTTAGTAGGTAGCGGGGGGTGCGGCTTGGGGTGGGAGGAAGGGATGGATGAGAGGAAGAACAGGTTAGGGAGGCAGAGACAGGTTGGACTGGTTTTGGGATGCAGTGGGTGGGGGGGAAGAGCTGGGCTGGTTGTGTGGTGCAGTGGGGGGAGGGGACGAACTGGGCTGGTTGAGGGATGCAGTAGGGGAAGGGGAGATTTTGAAACTGGTGAAGTCCACATTGATACCATATGGCTGCAGGGTTCCCAGGCGGAATATGAGTTGCTGTTCCTGCAACCTTCGGGTGGCATCATTGTGGCAGTGCAGGAGGCCCATGATGGACATGTCATCAAGAGAATGGGAGGGGGAGTGGAAATGGTTTGCGACTGGGAGGTGCAGTTGTTTTTTGCGAACTGAGCGGAGGTGTTCCGCAAAGCGGTCCCCAAGCCTCCGCTTGGTTTCCCCAATGTAGAGGAAGCCGCACCGGGTACAGTGGATGCAGTATACCACATTGGCAGATGTGCAGGTGAACCTCTGCTTGATGTGGAATGTCATCTTGGGGCCTGGGATGGGGGTGAGGGAGGAGGTGTGGGGACAAGTGTAGCATTTCCTGCGGTTGCAGGGGAAGGTGCCGGGTGTGGTGGGGTTGGAGGGCAGTGTGGAGCGAACAAGGGAGTCACGGAGAGAGTAGTCTCTCCGGAAAGCAGACAGGGGAGGGGATGGAAAAATGTCTTGGGTGGTGGGGTCGGATTGTAAATGGTGGAAGTGTCGGAGGATAATGCGTTGTATCCGGAGGTTGGTAGGGTGGTGTGTGAGAACGAGGGGGATCCTCTTGGGGCGGTTGTGGCGGGGGCGGGGTGTGAGGGATGTGGCACGGGAAATGCGGGAGACGCGGTCAAGGGCGTTCTCGATCACCGTGGGGGGAAAGTTGCGGTCCTGAAAGAACTTGGACATCTGGGATGTGCGGGAGTGGAATGTCTTGTCATGGGAGCAGATGCGGCGGAGGCGGAGGAATTGGGAATAGGGGATGGAATTTTTGCAGGAGGGTGGGTGGGAGGAGGTGTATTCTAGGTAGCTGTGGGAGTCGGTGGGCTTGAAATGGACATCAGTTACAAGCTGGTTGCCTGAGATGGAGACTGAGAGGTCCAGGAAGGTGAGGGATGTGCTGGAGATGGCCCAGGTGAACTGAAGGTTGGGGTGGAAGGTGTTGGTGAAGTGGATGAACTGTTCGAGCTCCTCTGGGGAGCAAGAGGCGGCGCCGATACAGTCATCAATGTACCGGAGGAAGAGGTGGGGTTTGGGGCCTGTGTAGGTGCGGAAGAGGGACTGTTCCACGTAACCTACAAAGAAGCAGGCATAGCTGGGGCCCATGCGGGTGCCCATGGCCACCCCTTTAGTCTGTAGGAAGTGGGAGGAGTCAAAAGAGAAGTTGTTGAGTGTGAGGACGAGTTCAGCTAGGCGGATGAGAGTGTCGGTGGAGGGGGACTGGTCGGGCCTGCGGGACAGGAAGAAGCGGAGGGCCTTGAGGCCATCTCCATGCGGAATGCAGGTGTACAGGGACTGGACGTCCATGGTGAATATGAGGTGTTGGGGGCCTGGGAATTGGAAGTCCTGGAGGAGGTGGAGGGCGTGGGTGGTGTCACGGACGTAGGTGGGGAGTTCCTGGACCAAAGGGGAGAAAATGGAGTCCAGATAGGTGGAGATGAGTTCGGTGGGGCAGGAGCAGGCTGAGACGATGGGTCGACCGGGGCAGGCAGGTTTGTGGATTTTGGGAAGGAGATAGAAACGGGCCGTGCGGGGTTGGGCCATCTCCAGCACATCCCTCACCTTCCTGGACCTCTCAGTCTCCATCTCAGGCAACCAGCTTGTAACTGATGTCCATTTCAAGCCCACCGACTCCCACAGCTACCTAGAATACACCTCCTCCCACCCACCCTCCTGCAAAAATTCCATCCCCTATTCGCAATTCCTCCGCCTCCGCCGCATCTGTCCCCACGACAAGACATTCCACTCCCGCACATCCCAGATGTCCAAGTTCTTTAAGGACCGCAACTTTCCCCCCACGGTGATCGAGAACGCCCTTGACCGCGTCTCCCGCATTTCCCGCGCCACATCCCTCACACCCCGCCCCCGCCACAACCGCCCCAAGAGGATCCCCCTCGTTCTCACACACCACCCTACCAACCTCCGGATACAACGCATTATCCTCCGACACTTCCGCCATTTACAATCCGACCCCACCACCCAAGACATTTTTCCATCCCCTCCCCTGTCTGCTTTCCAGAGAGACCACTCTCTCCGTGACTCCCTTGTTCGCTCCACACTGCCCTCCAACCCCACCACACCCGGCACCTTCCCCTGCAACCGCAGGAAATGCTACACTTGTCCTCACACCTCCTCCCTCACCCCCATCCCAGGCCCCAAGATGACATTCCACATCAAGCAGAGGTTCACCTGCACATCTGCCAATGTGGTATACTGCATCCACTGTACCCGGTGCGGCTTCCTCTACATTGGGGAAACCAAGCGGAGGCTTGGGGACCGCTTTGCAGAACACCTCCGCTCAGTTCGCAACAGACAACTGCACCTCCCAGTCACAAACCATTTCCACTCCCCCTCCCATTCTCTTGATGACATGTCCATCATGGGCCTCCTGCACTGCCACAATGATGCCACCCGAGGGTTGCAGGAACAGCAACTCATATTCCGCCTGGGAACCCTGCAGCCATATGGTATCAATGTGGACTTCACCAGTTTCAAAATCTCCCCTTCCCCTACTGCATCCCTCAACCAGCCCAGTTCGTCCCCTCCCCCCACTGCACCACACAACCAGCCCAGCTCTTCCCCCCCACCCACTGCATCCCAAAACCAGCCCAGCCTGTCTCTGCCTCCCTAACCTGTTCTTCCTCTCACCCATCCCTTCCTCCCACCCCAAGCCGCACCTCCATTTCCTACCTACTAACCTCATCCCACCTCCTTGACCTGTCCGTCTTCCCTGGACTGACCTATCCCCTCCCTACCTCCCCACCTATACTCTCCTCTCCACCTATCTTCTTTTCTCTCCATCTTCGGTCCGCCTCCCCCTCTCTCCCTATTTATTCCAGCTCCCTCTCACCATCCCCCTCTCTGATGAAGGGTCTAGGCCCGAAATGTCAGCTTTTGTGCTCCTGAGATGCTGCTGGGCCTGCTGTGTTCATCCAGCTCCACACTTTGTTATCTCGGATTCTCCAGTATCTGCAGTTCCCATTATCTCTCCCTACACTAGCTCACCTGTGGCTAAACTAATGTTATATAGAGCTCCATCATAACTTCTTTGCTCTTGTGTTCAATGTCTTGACAAATAAAGCCAAATGTTCCATATCGTTTCTTCACCACAACATCCAACTGTCCTGCTGTCTTCAAGTATCAATGGGCAAGCACACCGAAGTTCCTCTGATCCTCTGTGTTTCCCAGGATCCTACTATTCATCACGTGTTCCCTTGCCTTGTTAATCCTCCCATCAAGTATCTATGGGGATGCACACCGAGGTTCCTCTGATCCTTTGTACTTCCCAGGGTGCTACCATTCATCATTTACTCCCTTGCCTTGTTAATCCTCCCAAAATTCATCACATCATCCTTTTCAGGATTAAATTCCTCTGTTCAGTGCACCTGAATTGCCCACCTATATTATTCTGTAGGCTAAGCCTGTCTCCATCTCTATTTAAAACACCAGTGTTCGCACCATCTGCAAACTTACTGATCATACTTACATGCTTACATCTAAATCATTGAATCACATATACTTCCATACATTGACCCCTGTGATGGTATTTTGAGCAGTTTTGTTGTATCCCCAAGGGAGCATTCACACTTGCAAACATTTCTTAACCAGAAACCTCGATCAAGTTTCTGAAAAAGGGCAGCACAGTGGTTCAGTGGTTAGCACCTCTGTCTTCTAGCAGCAGGGGCCTAGACTTGATTCTACTCTCAGACAACTGTCTGTGAGGAGTCTGCACATTCTCCCCATGTCTGTGAGGGTTTCCTCCGGGTGCTCCAATTTCATCCCACATTCCAAAATGTGCAAGTTAGGTGGATTGGCCATGCTAAATTACCCAAGATGTCCAGACTTGTGCAAGCTAGCTGCACTAGGCATGGGAAATGCAGGATTATAAGGTTAGGATAAGAGGTAAGTCTGGGTGGGATGCCTTTTGGAGGGTTTGTGTGAATGGGCTGAATTGTCTGCTTCCATGCTGTTGAGGATTCTATTAAAAAAAATGCACATTGGACAAATGAAGAACATATGCCAGCGACGAGAATGGGTTCACCATACTGAATATAGAACTTAAGGCAGTTTTTCATTCACAAAACTTCAGTTATATACAAGAAACAGAAACCCAGTTCAGATCACCCCTTTCTTAAAAAAGGAAGCATGTCACCTGTACTTTTCTTGAAACAGTTTTGATATTTACTATGAGTCTTTCAAATATGTTTCTTTGTTTCCTTTCTCTATTTCAGGCATTTTTTCAAGCAAGTTTTTAAAACCACATTTAAATGTTGTAACTCCTGATTTTCTTGGCCAATCACTTTTTGTCCTCTTTAACTATTTTTTTGTTGCTTGTAGTAGGGATCCCGAAAGCAACAAAAAAAATGGAGTTAGCTTCACCGTATCCGTAAGGATTAAAAGATATATGATCTGGCTCCTGCTGAATCTGCATCTCTCGCTCTCTGTGTTACTGGAAAGTTGAACAGCTTGTTGTAGCCCAGCGTCTGAGGGAACCAAAGAGATATCTAACACTGCCCTCCCATACAGGCTTGAGTTTGTAAATCAGAAAAGTTAACAGAGGAAACTACTGTCTCATTACCAAATCCAAAGTTCCCTTGCCAACTCTTAGAGCTGAGACACTCTCCAAATTCACCACCAGGCTTCAACAATTTCTGTCAACATTAAGCATGCTATTATCACTATTGGTCACGTTTCCATCATTTTCAAAGGACGCAGGCTGCTACATAACCCTCTAACTACTTTATCTGTTCTGGTTTCTGTCACCTTCACATGCTGCAGCTTTGCTATCCCGTACTGTGTTGAAAATTGTACTGTTCTTTCTGCCCACTTGAGGTTGCCATACATACATGTACCAGCAGGGGAGTCTGCTTAGGGGGAGCTAATAAAGGATCAATGACAGAAGTTGCTGGAAAAGCTCAGTAGGTCTGGTAGCGTCTGTGAAGAAAAGAATCAGAGTTAACGTTTCGGGTCCAGTGAACCTTCCTCAGAACTCAGTTAGTCAGAATTCCTCAGAATTCAGAATAATAAAGAATCATGTTTAACATCTCATGCAATTCTGATTCCAAATACCTTCATCTGAATAAAGAACAGTGTTTGTCCCAATTACTTCTTATCCTAAATCATAAACCTTTGTTGTGTTTATCTACAAGTTTGTGATTCAGTGTAAGAGCTCAACATGTCTGAAACCTCCAGTTTCCAATCTCCTTCCCAACTAACACAAGTTGCTCTAAATGTTCAACTACTATTTAATTTTGGCCCTTCTTCTGACATCTGAATTCTTAACATTAGATCCTGTGCTGTCTGCCTCTTTTCAATTGTGAGCATGAAATGTTAATTCTTTTTTCCTTTAATCATGAATGGGATGAGGACGTCACTGACTAGACAGCATTTATTGCCCAGCCCTAACTGCCCAGAGGGCAGCTCAGAGTCAACCACATTACTGTGGGTCTGGAGTCACACATAAGCCATACCAGGTAAGAATAGCAGTTTCCTTCCCTAAAGGACATTAGTGAACCAGATGCGTTTTTCCCAACAATGGACAATAGATTCATGGTCATCCTTAAATTCTTAATTCCAAATATTTTATTGAATTCAAATTCCACCATCTGCCGTGGCGGGATTCAAACCCAGCTCCCCAGAACGTTATCTGGGTCTCTGGATTAATGGTCCAGTAATAATACCACTAGGCCATTGCCTCCCTGTTTACACAGATCCTCTCCATTAAGGAATTCCATGCTTGATGATTTCCATCCTCCTTTCAGTGTTCCTCCCCTCTGTCATTTTTCTTCCTTTCAATTCAACCCATTTATTCCAAAATAACTGGAATCCATCGAGGATGTTGCCTCAGCCTTCCCCTATTAACTAGGGATTCCTTTTAGCTTTCATCCCTAACATGCTTGGGAACCACTTCTTCAACCCAACTCCAACTTGACAAAATTCAAAAATATCACGCTGGACTTAAACTCAGGAAAATCAAATCATATCGAGTCACTCACACATTGGATTGTTTTCATGTTCTATTTTCTTTCAAAACTGCTACACAACCATTAGTTGTACCAACCATAGAATCAGACCTTTGTCTTCACTGAATCTCTGCTGCACAAACTAACCTGACTACACAATCAAATCATAGATTCATCCAATTCTTATTATTGAGTTCACAATTCAGTGCAACAATACAAGCAGCAACAAATTGCACAAGCCTGACTACAGAAATGGTTTCTCTCAATTTATGTGCTATCATTCATTTTTACATTACATGCATACTAACACAATACAGTGAATGAGATACAATGTAGATTTCAGGTAACATAGAGCCAGAAGATGCACTCAGGTTTCATCTGTTGTGTTATATTTCAAAACTAGTATGCAATAAACCTTTAAGAGACATGCTTCTGCTATTATCGCCATATCATGACTTAGCACCCCATAGAGGTTTAGTGTCGTAGAATTGTACAGCATGGAAACAAGCCTTTCGGTCCTAATTTAATTGAATCCCATTTGCCAGCATTTGGCCCATATCCCTCTAAACCCTTCCTATTCACATACCCATTCGGATGTCTTTTAAATGTTGTAATTCTACCAGCCTCCACCACTTCCTCTGGCAGCTCATTCCATACATGCACTGCCCTCTGTGTGGAAAAGCTGCCCCTTTCAAATCTTTCACTTAAACCTGTGCCCTCTAGTTCTGGACTCCCTTACCCTGGGAACAAAAAAAATACTTGGCTATTCACCCTTTCCATGGCCCTCATGAAGCTATAAACTTCAGCCCCTGATATTCCAGTGAAAATAGCCCCAGCCTATTCAGCTTCTCCCTCTAGTTCAGACCCTCCAATCCTGGCAACATCCTTATAAATGATTGTATTGAGATCTCAGACTCCATCTTACTGTGGTAACTTGCAACATGCCATGCTTAGAGAAGATTGCTACAATGGTGATAGACCAAGGGGGCAGGTCAGGCCTGGTTTAACAGTAGTGTCTGCTTGTAAAGAACAGATTCCAGACATCACACTGTCATCACTCTTTCTGAATAATTCCATTGCAAAGTTTGTATAGTTCATGAACCTAATCACATTATTACTATAACAGTGTCCAGGAACTTTTTCCAAACTCTTAAGACAGTGAGCCTTGATCTTTCATCAGCTTTTCCTCCTTTTTATAAAGCACCCGAAATTGCAAGCTGTTTGAACCCAAGATACACTAACCCAACAGACAGTGAGATATGTTGAAACCAAAAGAACTGCAGATGCTGTGAATCAGGAACAAAAACAAAGTTGCTGGAAAAGCTCAGCAGGGCTGGTAGCATCCGTGAAGGAAAAAAAAATCAGAGTTAATGCTTCGGGTCTGGTGACCCTTCCTCCAGACTGGTGAAAACAGCTCCAAGGAAGGGTCACTGGACCCAAAATGTTAACTCTTTTTTTTCCTTCACAGATGCTGCCAGACCTGATGAGATATGTTGAAATATGTTGAAATATGTGAGTAATTAATGTAGAATACCTGAGCAGTATAGGAGGATAGACTATGTAATACTCACTCAAAAGATTGTCTGTAGCAAGAGCCTGCACAGTCTTTTAACAGGGGGAGCCCTTGTGTTGCTGTCACCACATGTTTCAGATTGACCAGGAAGCTCTCTTTCTCTTGTTGCCTGCCGTTGGTTTATGACAGGATTCACAGATTGGTAATAAACCCATCTTCTGTGGCCTATAAATCCTGAGATAGTACTTGAAAGCCCCCTAGGAGTTCTAGCTCTGAGGTCATGACACTACGACACTATGACTGTGCAACATGACATTCCCTACATGAGGTACAGGAAACCATATTTCCATGGAGGCCATGCGCTGAGATTTATGTTGTAAAAGTTTGATTACAAGTTAGATATGGATGTCTACATGGCAGGTGTGCTATATGATATACACCAAACTTCGAATTGATTCAGGTAACACATTATTATATCTGTGCTCGTTGCTGATTGTTGTGGGCTGTCAGCCTTAAAAGCACCTTGGAGAGGGCCATTTTGCTGACACTATTTTGAAAGGCAGTCAGGACCCTGATAAGAGGACCTGCACCGTGCCTGAACATTTATGCACAGAGATATGGCTGCAGCAACCATTGAGCAACCCTTCAGGTTCACCAAAGCTGTCTCAAACGCCATACACCAGGCAGGGACCTCCCTTTCCTTCCTTGCTGCATTACCCACTCCTCTTTACATGGGCCAAAAAACTCTCTAGGCATTGGTTCCTGTGACATTGGGTAGAGCAAGTGCAGGATATGGCTGTACAAACTGGTACAAACAGGCCACTGACGTGACTCAGATTGGCTGGGTAGCCATGCTGCTCTCTCAATTATCGCTCAGACCCCACCATCAGAAGCCTCACAAGCCTCCATTTCTCTGCTCTCCTGTACCCACATATTCTGCTGCCAGGCTCTGACATTTCCAAGGGAAATGTTTAGATGGTAAATTGGAGCTTGTGGAAACATACACACGGCCAAACAATTGTACCCCTTGTCGCTCCCAAATTGCTGGATTGGTTTGATCGAGTAAGTCTTTGCCATTGTCTGGTTGGAATTCAATCCCAGAATCCAAAGTAGAACGTTCAGTAAGTTGGATTGACAAATCGCTGAGTCCTTCTAGGCACAAATATTATCATCATGTGTTAAGGTTGCAGCCAAAATGATATATCTAAGAAAATATCTTTTCTTTTGCCTTGATGATCTATCTATGTATTATTTGCATTTCACTCTTTATTTCATAATCATTCAGTAACATTTGGGAATAATTCTGGTTTCCATGACAGAAGGAGAGCCATTTTGACATGTAAAGCCAATATGGAGAATAACATCGAACCTAATGCCCAGTGTCAGAAGAAGAATTACACAATAAACTCTGGTCATAAAGTCATGCAAATAGGGGCAGATATAGATTATTTATCATGTCAGTCATGCTCTATCATTCAACACATTCATGGCTGATCATTTTGTAGAATCCCTCCAGTGACGAAGCAAGTCATTCAGCCTATCAGAGCTCTTACTGACCCTCTAAAGTCCATCTCACCCAGACTCACCCCTCCCCCCCAACCTTATCCCTGTATTTCCAATGGTAAATCCACCTAGCTTGGATGCCCCTGGACACTGTGGTACTATTTAACATGGCCAACCCAGCTAACCTGCACATCTTTGGACAGCGGGAGGAAACCGGAGCACCCAGGGGAAACCCACGCAGACACTCACCTGAGGCTGGAATTGAACCTGGGTTCCTGGCGCTGTGAGACAGCAGTGCTGACCACCATGTCACCACACTGCCTCAATTTATCTCACTGAGATAGTGCTGCTCTATCCTCGTACTCTTTGACATCTTTAATCTGTAGAAAATATCTATTTCTTTATGAGATATATTCAATGATCTAATAATTTGGGACTTAAAGGAGCAGGATAGCACAGAGAAATCTAAGTAATTGTTCTGGACCCATTGCAAACCTCTTGGTAATAAATGGCAGTGAATTATTTCTCCAGGGTGTGAAAGATCTCACATTTAAATCTTCACTCAATGTTTACTCGTATTCATTTCAGCTGCAATGGGAAAACATTCAAGGGAACAATTCCGAGGTCTCCATTAATTCTGACAACATTTTCTAACCATTCTCAAACAAAAGTAATAACTATTTGCAGAAAGACATTATCTGGCCATTCCAGGTAGCCAATGTAGCAAGCAATCAGCAATGTGATGGAGAATAAGGCCCCAAATGGGGAGAGCGAATCTCTAGTGGCACGCTCTACTCTGAGTGAAGCCAGGCTGGAATGTAAGTGTTTAATGTATGGTACCAGGGACTGCTCACATACTGAAAACAGCGGCTGTTACCTGAGCTCCGAACACTGGCTTATGCTAGGTGGAATCAGTTGGAACTAGTTTGGCTCAGAGGAAAATGACATAAGGTATACATTCTTATTTGGTGGAAGAGTAATGAGTTAATGTTAACCAGAAATTGTAAGAATTACTGATGCTAGAATCAGAGATAACACAGTGTGGAGCTGGAGGGACACAGCAGGTCAGGCAGCATCAGAGGAGCAGGAAAGCTGACGTTTCGGGTTGGGACCCTTCTTCAGAACTGATAATGTTACCATTGAGCTTGGGCTGGTGTCGAAAATGAAAGGACACAGGGTCGACAGTTGAGCCAACAAAAGCAAGGCGCCACATTTCGGGAAGATAAGGGTGAAAGATAAAAATGAAGGATGTTGGGTGTGCAGCCCCCTAAAACTCTAGAGATCAACAATTACCTTCCAGAGATCAACAGTGGAGGATGCTATGCTGTACGTGTGGAGAACACATCGATGTCCAAAGAGATTGCCTGGCCAGTGTGCACTCTCATCCTCAGGTATTAGCTTTTGTATTCGGTGACTATTCAGGGAATGTCAGAGAAACCTGGTGGGTGTGCACATAGATTTTAGTCTTGTATGAATTGCACACCTGCTTTTAACCATTTCTTGACCAAAGGGTGTGAATGGTATGTCTGTTTTA